>NC_092431.1:1523553-1695725 GCF_036169615.1 Heliangelus exortis
GTGCAGGGATCTCCAGGCACAGAGGTGTGATGGAGCTGACAGAGGTTCAGGTGTCATCCAGGGAACACCTGGCAGGAGGTACCTGGTAGCCCCTGGACCAGAGTCCAAGCTGCCAAACCATTCTCTTGGCTTTGCTGTCTGACCCCCAAACAAGCCACAGCTGGGATAAAGAACCTCATTTTTTTTTCTCTCCAGTATAAAAATGACAGGTGGGGGCTTTTTTTGGAGTTATTTTTCATCATTCTATGATTCTATGATCTGCATCATTTTTGGTGGCTTTCCTCCCCCTGTTTGCCATCTCGGGAGACAAAAGCCATGACTGCCTTTAGTCAGCCTTTAGTCAGTCTTTGAGTTTTAAATAATTCCTGCCACAATTTTTTTTATTTGCTTCTTTTTAATCACACAGTCTCCTCCCTGGTGCCTTTCCCAGGAGGGTTTTCCACGTGTGGAGCTTTTGTATTGCAACCAGGACTGAGTCAAGGTGTTTGTGGTCCTTCCTGTGCTTTGTCTCTGCAGGACTTTGTTCTTGGGCACTTCATTTGGTCCTGGCATGTTTTTCGTTTTCATGCCAGCAGTGAAAATAGCTCAGTTCCCTTTGATGTTCCTTTGGATGGAGCTCTTCTTTTCTTTTCTTTCTTTTTTTTTTTTTTTTTTTTTTTTTTATATATATATTCTATTTCCCTTTTTAGAGCAGAAGAAAATCAATTTAAACAAGATGCAGAGAGGTTTCAAAACACAGCCTCAATCAAATCACAGCTTTGCCTCTCAATATTCTTCCAGCTCAGCTCTGAGCTCCCCCCCAGACCTGGCAATTAATGACAAAAGAAATTCAGTGAGGGAAGGGGGTTTAGATAAAAACCCCATCCCCTGGATCCCTCTCTTCCCTTCACCATAATCCTATTCCCTTTGCAGCAGGACTCACTTTGGTCCTGGTCCCATTTTATCCCTCCCTTAGGAGAGGGATTTAACAGCTGCTCAGGTTGCTCAGCCCATCCTAACCCCCCCCAGCATTATTCCTCCTATCACAGGGGACTTTGCCCCTTTTTCTTTCTTCTCCTCAACTTCCAGATTCCTCTTTAAGCCTCAAAATTGCAAACTCCCCCTTTGCCCTCTTTATCTGCAAGGTGAGAGGAGGGAGAAGTCTTCAGTCACGTTGGAAGCTTCCTCTTCAGAAAACTCTCCAATGCCATTTATCAATTAATTACAGAGTTGCATTTATTACCTGTTAATTCCCCTCACTATCTTTAATTTTATTTTTTTTTTTTTTTTGGTGGGAAGGCCTGTGCTGCTCAGGATCTCATTGTCCTCATCTGACATTTCTTTTCTTTCTGTATTTTTCAAGTGAAGTGGGTGCCAGACCCTTCAAAGGCTGCTCTTGTACTTCCCCTCCAGATTTTTTCTCCCCAGCCCTGGTTGTGTTCAAATCTATTTGGGTTTTTTTCTTTTTGTTTTTGTTTGATTGCTTTGTTTTTTGTTTTGGGGTTTTTTTGGGAGTTGGGGATTAAACTGTGTGTCCTGAGCATTAAATCCTGATTCTGCTCATGAATCCATTGTGGCTGAAGCCAGGAAAAAACATTTTCACCTGGAAGTTTTGGGTTTTTTTTTTAACACTGAAGAGATGCTTTCAGGTCACCTGCAACATGCTGGGGTTTTCTATCAACCTGGGTTTGTTGGCTGGGTTGAAATAACCAAACCAGTCAATTTTGAAAAAGACAAAGCTTCAATTTACCTATTTTTCCCTCCCCCCCTTCCCCAAACAGCTTGATGTCTGGGTCTGAAACAATATTTCACTTCCTTTGCTCCAGCTGGAAACACCAAAGTGTTTATTTTAAATGGAAAGAAGCTCCCGAGTAAACAAAATGGGCTTATTTTCTTCAAATCATTTGCCAGGGATAAATTGAAAAGTACAGCTTTCAGGTAGGTCCAAAAGAATCTTTTTCCTCAGTTCAATCACTTAATCATAGAGCTTTTCTGACTGTGTCCCCCCCTCCAGCTCCTTCCCCATAATCCCCATCCCTGATGTCACCAGGGGGGTGGCAGTGGCCATTCCAGCCCTGTCCCAGGAGGGGAGGATTTTCTTCATCCTTTTTGGGGTTACCTAACCCAGTTTTTAGAGCCCTGAGCAGGGTCAGTGCCCTGGGGAAGGTGCTTGGGACTGAAATGGAGCTCAGCATCTCGGGATCCTTCTCCCCATGGATTTTGGACAACCTTGGATTGGGAGCCAGTGAGAGGGAAACCTTTTGTGAAAGCCAGAGAGAAAAGGGGAGATGGAGATGAGATCTTAGAAAGAAATTCTTTAATTTGAGGGTGCTGAGCCCCAGGTTGCCCCCAGAAGCTGTGGCTGCCCCATCCCTGGCAGTGCTGAAGGTTGGATGGGGCACCCTGGGCTGGGGGAGGTGTCCCTGCCCATGGCAGGGGGGTGGGAATAAATGTTCTTTAATTTCCCTCCCAGCCCAAACCAGTTTGGGATTCTATGATCTGATTCCATTCTCCTGCAGTGCTGGGGACAAGAAGGGCTCCTCTCTCCTCAAATGGTACAAAAAGGGATGCAATAAACCACTCCAAACCCCTTCTCCATCACTGGGGTTTGGACCATGGGGTTTTCTGGGATGGCCTGAGCCTCCTGTGCACCTCCAGCCTCAATAAAATCATGAGAATTCTCCTTGGGGGGTGGCAATCCCCTCTGTTCCATGCAGCTGATCCCTGCCTGACACACTTCCCAAGGTGTCCTGCAGCTCCAGCAGAGGTGGAATTGTTCTGGGGGAGGGATGAGAGGGAGGGAATGTGTAATTGGGCTTAATCTCTCCATGCTCAAGGATGCAGGGAAACATCTCCATCTATTTAGTCAAAACACAGCAACATCATTGCTCTGCTGCTCAGGAACAATAAAGATGCAAATAATGTCAACATCTCCTAAGCTTTCACCAGGATGGTTACTGGGGAGAATATTATTGCCTTTTGATTACTTTGGACGAAATCCCCTTGCAGTGCCTGTGTGTGGCTTTGCTTTGGGAGGCTGCAGGGGAATGAGAATGAGGAGGCCCCAGCTCTGGTGGGGACAGAGAGCAGGAGTGGGGCTGGGGGGGGTGGGAGGGTGTGGGGTGCATGGTGGGGAGGGAAGGGTTTGACCTTTTCTTCTCCAAGCTGGGGATCTGGGACCTGTCCTCCCTTCTCCCCCACCCCTTATGTCCCTGTCACCCCCTGAGCTCTGTGGCACCTCTTCAGCCACCTCAGCTGCAACCCATACACCACCAACCCTCTCTGTTCACTTATTAATCCCTCTCTGTTCACTCATTAACCCCTCTCTGTTCACTCATTAACCCCTCTCTGTTCCCTTATGGCATCTCCTCTTCCTCCTCTTCCTCCTCCACACCTCCCACCACTCCATCCCCCTCATCCCTAGAGCCCAAGGGATCTGCAGCTTCCAAGACTCAAGGGTGGCAGATATGATGTGGGACAAGAGGTGACTCAGTTCAGAGGAGATGCTGGAGGACACCCAGGACACCCAAGACCATTTCCAAGGGCACTGGGTGCCCTGGGTGGGGACTGAGCCCATGTAACATTGAGCTCCAGCTGCCCTAAGCAGGTGCCCACTGGTGCTCCAGGTATTTCTGCTCCTATTTAAGCCCTGGAGATCTACAGAACCACTCAGCTTCCCCTAAATAATCCTCTCTGGTCAGCAGAAGGGCTCTCCAGGATCTCATGACTGGGATTCCAAGGTCTGCCATAGGCACCTGGATGTCCACGTGGAGATGTGGGGTTTGAGACCAGAGGATGAAATCCCACCTGGGCTGCCCTTACACCACTCAGACTCAGAATGAGCCACTTGGCAAAGGCCTTTGCTAGGCAGGAAATGAAGACACATCCTCCCCAGCATCTCCCCTTTCCTTGCAGCCCACAATGACTAACAGAGCTGGGAGGTTTCCAGAGAACTTGGACAGAACCAAACTCCTACAGCAGGCTCCAAAACAATTGAGCTATTGTTGGTGCAAGAGCTCCCACCCAGCCCAGCTGATCTTGCACAACTGAGGTTCCAGCTGCTGGGGAGAGCTGGTAACTGGGGATCTGGGATCCTCCCTTCTCCCCCACCCCTTATGTCCCTGTCACTCTCTGAGCTCCATGGCACCTCTTCAGCCACCTCAGCTGCAACCCATAAACCACCAACCCTCATGGGGAGCCTGTGAAAAATCCCCTGGATTGTTTCAGAAGCCATCAGGGTGGGGAACTGATGCCTCTGATCCGTGTGGAGCTTCCCAGCACAGGTCCAGACAGGGAAGGTCACTCCTGTGGATGCCAACACAGGTTTGGGGGGGACACCCAGCACCAGCTCCACGTGTGGCCCTCCTGGAGGAAGCAGCTGGTGGTGTTGGGTCTCAAATACATCCCCCAGCTCACTCAGGCTGTTTTCCAGCAGGAATCTTTCCCTTCAATCCTTTGCCACCCACACTTCTCCAGGCTCCTTGGGGCCTCCCACCCTGACATCCTAACATCTCTCCCCTTTGCTCAGGCAGTGCCAGGGCAAATGCCCACCCTGCTGTGGCTACTTGCCCTCCAGCAATGCTTCAGCAAACCATCCTGACGTGGGTTTTTCTTCTCTGGTCTCTCTTGCCTGCAGAAGGGAACGGAGCCCTCGCCACCAATGCTCTCTGCAACTTGTTGCACATTATTTCTTTTTCCTCTCCTCATTAATGATGGTTTTGCCTTCTCTCTGCTTCCTCTGGGGCTCTTGATTCTCAAGAGCATTGTCACCTTCCCGAGCTGTGTGTGGCCAAGCAAGGCAGGGGAGATGGCAATGAGCTGGTCCAAGATGCCATCACCGGGGACCTTCCCCATCTGCAGACAGCAGGAGCAACACAGGGAGCTGAAAGCTGCACAGGAGCAAGGATTCCAGAGGTCAGGAACCATAGAATCCCAGATTGGTTTGGGATGGAAAAGACCAACCCAAAACCATTCCCATGAACCCATGGTTCTGGGACATTTCCCCCCCTTCTTGATGTTTGAGGCTCGTCGAGCCCTTTCCAGCTGGGAACATGGAAGGATTGAGTTTGTCCCTGCTTCTCCCAAACTCCCAGGAATATCCACAGCTGGAGAAGGAATTACCTGGGATGCTGTCTCTTCTGCTGCTGGATCAGGCTTCTGTGTAGCTGACAGGTCTTGGAGATACCAGAGCTTGAAAAACATCTGCCCCACTATTCCCAGCAATCAGGGTTTGTCCAAGTGAGGATGGAGAGAAGGGACTTCCCAGCAAAGTCACCTGTGGATCACTCTGGATAAGATCCTTACCTCCTCTAAACCTTTGTTAGCTTCAAAAACACTTCCTGGAATTACTGTGCCCTGACAGGAGGTCACCAGGAGAGGGATAACTATTCCTGGAAAGTCCCATCCTTGCCTGAGTGCCTCACTCTACACCAAACCCATTGATATTTTTAATGCAAAAAAAAAAACCAAAAAACCTCATGGAATCTCCTCACAAAGCTTGTGAGGAAATAAATAAATAAATGCAATGAAAAGCAACATTAAAAGAAATAATAAATAAATCCCAACAAACTAAAGCAAAACCATAACTGTGCAAAATAAATACCCTTTGCAATGGGGATGGTTTATGGCTTGGGAGACATTCTGAATATTTAATCCGTGCAGTTATCCTGCCAAGGAAATGTCACATAAAAAAACCCAGAAGAATCATAGCTCAGATCAGGGAGATAAAAAGGACAACAGGATCTAATCAGCTGTGACAGATGCAGCCCAATTCCACAGCACAACCAAAGCCAGTGGGGATTTGCTGGCAGAATAAACCCCCCCAAAACCTCCTCCTCTTCTTCCAAAAACCAGACCTCTGCTTGTCTGGAAAGGAAAACAGATTCCATGGAAAAAAAGTTCTCTGGAGGTGTCCCAGGTGTTATTAAGAAGGGAAGAATCCTGTGATCTGCTGGGGGCACCTGGATTTTCCTTTTTCCTGAGCTAAGAAGCCAGGAGGGTTGGAGAAGCAGTGATTTGATGGAGAAGACTCCAGGGAGACCTCAGAGCATCTTCCAGTGCCTGAAGGGCTCCAGGAAAGCTGGGAGGGACTTGGGACAAGGGAATGGGGAGATGGGACAAAGGGGGAAGAGTTTCAAGCAGAAAGAGGGGAGATGGAGATGAATATTAGGAATATTAGGAAGAAAATCTTTAATTTGAGGGTGCTGAACCCCAGGTTTCCCAGAGAAGCTGTGGCTGCCCCATCCCTGGCAGTGTTGAAGGTTGGATGGGGCTTGGAGCACCCTGGGCTGGTGGGAAGGGGATGGAATTGGATGGTTTTGAAGGTCCCTTCCAACCCAAACCCTTCCGTGGTTGTAAAAAGAAGGAAAAAAATGACACTGAGGAAAGCTGTGGAGCATCTTTTCATCCTACAGAAGAAGCAGAGCTCAGATAAAATCATCCTGTCTACAGCTTTGTAACAGCCTCTCAGCTGGCAGCACCCTTTATCACAGATATTGTGGCAGTTAATGCAGTTTTAGAGCCCCAGTGCCCAGATTTACATGATTATGGGTTTTTTTTTCGTGTGTTTTCCCCTTCTGTCTCTGTAATAAATTTGTAAAAAATCTTGTAATTAAGGATTAAAGCTGAAAAGTGAGACCCCGAGCACCTTAAACATGAGCAGCCTGCAAAAAGCACACTTGGATCTTGTTAAAAAGAATAAAATAAAAAAAAAACTAACCCAAAGCTGGTGATTTGGGGGAAGAGTGTGGGTCAGATTTTATTTTCCTGCTGTTGGCCCTGTCCTTCCCAGCACAGAAGCTGCTGGGTGGGTTTTTTTTTGTTTTTTTTTTTTTATGAAAAAGTCCATTCCAGGGCCTTTTTTAGTGCACTTCTGCTTCACTCCATATATATTGGTCTAGGGACAGGGGAGCTGAAGCAATATCACATCTCATTTCTACATTTTGAAGAGGACATGTAGGATAATAACTTCTTCCTGCAATTAGAGCATCACCTTGATGGTGGCAGAAACAGCCCATGGGGAAAAAAAAAACCAGAAAGCAATTGCCATAAAATCCTGGAGAGCAAGAACTCCTGCTCAGCATCCACCACCGATGGATTTAGGGAGCAATTCAGAGAAAGAAAGAAAAAAAAAAGAGAAAAATGAACCTGGAAAAGTTTTCCCAGGGCTCTGTGATGCAAAGTGAGATGTTGGCCCTGCAGTAATAGGGCAGCAAGCACTAAGCTCTTAAGTACCTTTTTCAAAGCCCTCCAAAAAGTCTTCTGAAGCACAGTGTGAAAAGAATTCAGGCTTTTAATAGAAGACCTGCCCACCAACACAGATCTGTGCTGGGCACTTCTCATTTCCCAGAGGCAGGAAAATGCTTGGAAATGTCACAGCAATAAAAAAAAAAAAAAAAAAACCCAAAACACCCAACCCCAAAATCGATAGGTTTGGGGTTGTTGGTTTGTTGTGGTTTTTTTTTTTTTCTTTTTGTCCTGAAAAGGAGGAGGGTTGGGAGGCAGGGAGGGTGGGACAGCTGCAAAAAATGAAGCTGTTAATTTTTAGCAGAGGATAAAAGAGAGTGGAAATATTTGGGTTTTAAGGGGGTGATGGGGAGAAGGAAGGAAAGAGGAAAGGAAAGGAAAAGGGAAAGGAAAAGGGAAAGGAAAAGGGAAAGGAAAAGGGAAAGGAAAAGGGAAAGGAAAAGGGAAAGGAAAAGGGAAAGGAAAAGGGAAAGGAAAAAGGAAAGGAAAAAGGAAAGGAAAAAGGAAAGGAAAAAGGAAAAGAAAAAGGAAAGGAAAGGAAAGGAAAGGAAAGGAAAGGAAAAAGGAAAGGAAAAAGGAAAGGAAAAAGGAAAGGAAAAAGGAAAGGAAAAAGGAAAGGAAAAAGGAAAGGAAAGGATATAATATAATAATAATAATAATAATAATAATAATAATAATAATAATAATAATAATAATAATAATAATAATAATAATACAAAAAGATGCCAACAATGGCTCCAGAATGACAGTGCCCATTGGATGCAGACCCTTACCCTTGAGAAGAAAACGGGAGAAGGGTGACCTGCACGTGCCAGGAGTTGTCACTTCAGAGCAGGATTCATTTCCCCACCTTGAGATGAAGATGACCTACTTAGAGCTTCCACCTGCAAGAGGAGAGCTGAGACAAATGGGGATGAGTGCTGGAAATACCTGAAGGGGTCAGAGATGTGAGGCAGAAACAGAGGTGGGGGAGGAAGATGAGGAGATCTGAGTTTTACGTCATTATATCTGGAGAGGGTCACTTGGGGTCATTGTGGCTCCTTGCTTTTTTGGCCCCATGGATGTGGCTTTCTCTCCAGACTTCCCTGGCCCTGTTAATGTTGTTTAGGTGCCAGAATCATTGAATTATTCTGGTTGGAAAAGCCCTTGCAGATCATCAACTCCAACCATGAACCCAGCACTGCCCAGGCCACCACCACCCCATGTCCCTCATCCCCACATCTCCAGGGATTTTAAAAATCCTTCCAGGGATGATGGGGACTCCAGCCCTGCCCTGGGAAACCTCTGCCAGGCCTTTTTTGGGGCAGAAATTGTCCCCAGGCTCCATCTAAACCTTCCCTGGGATGACCCGAGGTCGTTTTGTCCTGTCCTAACTCTTGAAACTTGGGGAGCAGACCCCCAGCCCCATAGCCCCAACCTCCTCTAAGGGGGGGGTGCAGAGAGCCAGAAAGTCTCCCCCCAGCCTCAGGATGAAGACCCCAAGGTCCCCTCAGCTCCTTCTCAGCAGATTTATGCTCCCAGCACATCCCAAACCCCTCCAGGAGCTGCAGCTTTGTCTTGGGCTGCAGCCCTGAGCTGCTAACTCCTGGTGACACCACTTGTCAGCTCCTGTTAAGATGAGGAAAAAGCTTTATCAAGCAAATCCGAGTGGATGCTGCTGCCCTGATATTATGGGAAGTGACAGATATTATGGAAAACCTGATATTATGGGAAGTGACTCCAGTCCAGGGAGTTGTGTGAAGGATGTGGGGCTACTGGTCCAGAGCTGAGCCACTGGGATTGGGGCTCTAATCCTCATCTCACACAGAAACCTCCCCTCTGTAGGAATCCTGTCTTGCTTCCCACCAGGCTGCTGGATAATTCCCTCCCCTTGCAGTGGGCAGGGTGGTTCAACACTTATTAAATTCCTGTTGCTCTCAGCAGGGGCTGGGAGGCTCCTCTGGTCCAGCCCAAGCAGCACAAATCTCCCCCAATCTGGGACCTGAGCAGTGAAACCTCAGCTGCTGAGCTTGAGAAGGGTTTGCTTTGGGCTAAATATATATATATATATGTGATAAATATAAATAATTAATATACTATATATAAATAATATATAAAACATAAATCAGAATAATTTTTTTCCCTTGGAGGGACTGCACTACTTACACCACTTGAGGGGCTCTTCTCCCTTTACTTTGTCCAACTCAAACCTTTCAGATATTGAAGAGCACTGGGGGTCCAACTGGTTGGGCTGGGCTGTCCTTTGCCATCACTGGGGTTGTGTTTCCTAGCAAAAGAAAAAAAAAAAAGCACCACTGGATATGTTGCATTGTGTGATAGCAAAGGGAAAAAACCCAAAACTTTCTGAATAGAATTCCTTTGTAAAGTTGGGACTGCAAAAGAATGCAAATAAATAAATAAACAAACAATAAAATAGCTCTGGGGATGGAAAAAGCATCAGGCAGCTTGAACTAGAGGTAACTGTGCTTGCTCTGGGACTGAAATCCATGTTTACAAGGCACAGATCAACTTCTTGGTCTCCTCAACAATTGTTTAAGAATTTATTAAAGCAGCTCTTGGCTGGTGAAGTCACAATCCATAAGCAGGTCCTTGAAACAGGGTGATTTTTTATTGCTTTCTGTCACCCCCCTGGCTTAACTGGAGCATTACAAGGTAATTTTTTGCTTCCCCAGACAGGTCCTTTTCTCTTCCCATCCCATTCAGGGAGAAGGATGGCTTTGATGGGATGCAGGATGCCCTCTTGGTGTCCAAGGGATGGTTTATGATGCTCAGGAGCTGGTTAGCACACGTCAGGCTTGCAAGAAGCAAGAGCAGAAGTTCTCCACCCTGCAGGTCCTTCCCTTCCCTTTTCAGCTGGATCCTTGCTAAAAATGATCAGGAAAGAGATGGGAGAAGTGCTGAAGGAAACTCTGCCTGGTTTGGGGCTGGATGCTGGGGTTGAGCTCAGGTCTGGTCGTGGTCCTGCCAAATTTCTGCAGATCTGGAATGGAAAGATGCTGCCAGGAAGGGCTGAGCAAAGGGAGATGTCCCTGCTCATCCCTGGAGAAGGGATGCTCAGGTAAAGGGGGGTTCAGAGCAGCTCTGGGGGTTCAGTTATGCTGTGAGGAGAGGCTGAGGAGCTGGGATTGCTCAGCCTGGAGAAGAGAAGACTCCAGGAAAACCTTAGAGCTGCCTCCCAATCCCTGAAGGAACCTACAGGAAGGATGGAGAGGGACTTTTCATCAGTGTCCAGTGATAGCACAAGGGGAAATGGTTTCAAACTGCAGGAGAAGAGGTTTAGAGTGGGTATGAGGAAGAAATGAGACTCTGGAACAGATTGCCCAGAGAAGCTGTGGCTGCCCCATCCCTGGAGGTGTTCAGGACCAGGGTGGATGGGGCTTGGAGCAACCTCTGGACGAGAGGTTGGAGGAGATGATCTCTAAGGTTCCCTTCTAACCTCAGCCACCCCAGGATTCTGTGATTTCAGAGGTGTTAATCCTCTGGAGGACTTCTCCTACCTGTGTGGCAGATGACAGGAGCATCACCCTGGTATTCCAGACATTTATGGGGAGAGCATTGCACTATTCCAGGCTTTTTCCCAAGGCAGTAGCTCTCCAGGAAGCCTACAAGAGACAAATTTTGGCTTCCAGCAACCAACCTTCTGAGGAGAAACATCAGGGCCAGCTGTGAGGAGCAGCAGGAAGCCCTGGAGATGCTGGAGGTCACTGTCCCACAGGATTTCAAACCATGGTTGGGGCCATCCCATCCCTGCAGCTCTCCAGGGTGTGGGTGGCTGCCCTAGGATCATCATGCATCCAGCTCCTGGAATCTTCTCTTCTCTCCCTTCCTTCCACATCAGGGAATGGTTTTGGATGCCATTTTAAATGACCAGTGGAAGGGTCTGACTCAGAACCAAGGCAAGTCTGAATGTGCAGAGCTTCAGGAACCTTAAGGCTGAGCACGTCCCAGGTCACAGCTGTCGGACCTGGGTCAACCAAGACCTTTCCACCTCCCTTGTTTCAATGAAGGTTTTTCTCAGGACCTCTAATACAGGCAAAAAGGTGGATAGAAAAATGGATCAGGAAGGGAAAAAAAAAAAAACCAAACCAATAACAAAACAACAGAAAAGTGGGAAAGAAAATAATTGGTACCACCAGGAGCAGAGGAGGGCATCACCTCCATCCTGCACCACTCAGGGTTCTGCCCTTGGGTCCTGAGTGCAATGAGCATTCCTGGAAACTCTCAGATTTCAGCTCTTGGAACCTCAATTCTCCATTTGCAAGCAGGGGTAATGTACTCAGAGGATGTGAAGATGAGTTAATTAATGGGTTGTGACATTCCCTGACGCTGTGCTAATGAGTGCTGCCAGGAAGGGTGTGATTACAGCTCTGGTTCACTGGATCTGATTGAGATAACCAAGCTGGGGGGTGGGATCAGCCCCTGGGGCCACCTGAGCTTTCCACCCCTTTCAGTCACCCCTGCAGAGGTGAAAACGAATCAGAGCCTCCCCTGAAACCAGGACCTAAAATGTTGGCACTCCTGTGTGTGAGCCAGGTCCCTAAATGAAGCTGGATATCCTACACCTGTCCCCATGGATCTGGATGGGGTTTGGTGGAGAAATCCTGGAGCTACAGCAAGGAAAGACAAAGCCATCAAGTTAGCTTGGGGAAGCTGAATGCTCCAAGTGATGCCCAAGCCCTGAGAAGGGGTGGGAATGTCACAGAATCCCATTATAGGTTGGGAGAGAGCTCCAAGATCATCCAGTCCAACCTTTGACCAACACCATAACCCATGTCCCTAAGGACCAGCTCCAAATGCCTTTGAAATGCCACAAATCATTGGTTCATGGAATGTTTTGGGAAAGGATCTTCAAGATCATCCATTCCCACCCCCTTGCCATGGGCAGGGACACCTCTCACCAGCCCAGGGTGCTCCAAGCCCCATCCAACCTGGAATTTAACACCTCCAGGGATGGGGCAGCCACAGCTTCCCTGGGCCAGGGGCCCAGCACCCTCACACCAAAGAATTTCTTCCTAATATTCACCTCAATCTCCCCTTTTTCAGTTTGAAACAATTTCCCCTTGTTCCATCACCCCATTCCCTTGTCCATAGTCCCTTCCCAGCTTTCCTGGAGCCCCTTCAGGCACTGGAAAATGCTCCAAGGTCTCCCTGGAGCCTCCCAATTCTCTCAGCCTGGTTCCATAGGAAAGGGGCTTTTAAATTGCACCCAGAACTCCTTCCCTCCCCTTCCTGCTCCCATTATCCAACCTTCCCTGGGTAATTCCTCCTTTGCTCTGGTGGTTGGGGGATCTTCCAGCTTTCAGCTGGTGTGGAGGTTTTTCTTTCCTGGACTTTTGAAAGTCAAGTCCCCTGGGCTTGAGAGAAGATGATTCATCCCTTTAGAAGTCCCAGCAGCTCTTATCTCCTCTTCAGCACAAGCTGGGAGGTGGAAAAGAGGGAAGGAGAATAAAAAGAAATCAATACACCTTTTGTGTGATTTTCAACAGCTCACCTCTTCTCTGTGCTTCTTACACAAAGTCCTGTACTTGGTGGCAATACCTGGTGGCAATTTTTCCATTCCAGGTGAGGTGGGATGTGGCTCTGGACAACCTGATGTGGCTGAAGATGTCCCTGCTGGCTGCAGGGGGTTGGGCTGGGTGAGCTTCAAAGGTCCCTTCCCACCCAAACCCTGCCATGATCCCATGACTTGCTTCTGGGGGGCAGGGATCTCCCCTTGCTCCCCTTCTCCCAGCTGCTCTCAGCCTGGCCCCAGCTGTTTGCACATCTGGCCACAGTGACAGCTCAAAGCAAAGCTCCTCCTGCTGCAGGGACCCTGCTGGGATGCTCCATGTTCCTCTCCATCCCCTCATCCCTCCCTGCTCCCCAGACCTTGCAGGAGCCCAGGAGAGGGGGTTTGCTTCCTCCTGCACGTCTCAGCTGACAGCCTGGGAAATGCCACCACTCCTTTGGGGACAATCAGCCTTGCTTAGGTCTGCCAGGCCCTTCAAGGTTGTCCCTTCATCTCACACCTAACAACGAGTGACCCAGGTCCATGCTCCCACCTCCTGCTCCCATCACAAAGTGATGACAAAGGATAAACCGGGGTTTCATTAGCTGCTGGGAGGCTCTGCAGGCTCCAAGCAGAGGCTGGGGTGGGAACAGGGCAAGGCAGGATGACAGAAGAGCAGGGCTGATCCATACTTCCCACCACAATTCCCACTTTTGGTCCCTCCAGGCTGGAGAAGAGCAGTCGGTGCTCGCTTTTGGACTTCTGCCACCTCCAAATCTTTTCCCAACTAAATTTTTGGCCTTCCCCCCCCTCCACCACGGCCATTCTGTTTTTTTTTTTTAATGTCTTTTGCAGCTTAAGGTCTGGGGAAGAGCAGGAATCCCTGTCAGGACAAGGTGACCCTTCCACTTTTTGTGGAACACGTGGGAAGGCATTTGGGGTGAGTCCTTTGTCCTCTTTGGGAGCAGAAGAGGCTTTGTTGCTAAGGAGGGCAGCACACTGGGTATCCTTGAAGTCCTAAATATACTCCTCAAAGGGAGGATTTTGGGTCAGGCTCCCCACCAACACCATTCCCTTTGATTCCTGTTCCTTCCTGACCCACCTGGAAAGTGTTGGCTCCATTCCCTGGGGGAACAGGGACCCCAGGGACAGTGACCAGGGATTCAAGCAGTTCCTCAGGGCTGGTGCCCAGCAGATGCTGGGGGCTTTTCAAGCAACCTGCAATGCAGGACAAGGAGTCTGAAGGTGAGAAGTTTGAAGGTGAGAAGTTTAAGCCCATCAGTCACATCCCCCAGGCTGGGTGTCCCTTGCCAACTTCCACCCCTTTACAAGGAACCCACGAAGAGCAAACTTAGCAAAAAGAGAGAGAGAAAAAAAAATGTTCCACTGAGTTCTTAAAAACTTGAGTAACTCTGAAAGGAAAATTTTTTGTTAATTTTTTTTTTTTTTCAAGTCACAAGAGAGGTTGGGCTTTGGTTGGTTGACCTTTGGGTGCTTGAGTTCCCAGGACATGGAGCTGCTGCCAGTCAACTCTGCCTGTCTGTTCTTTGACTCTTGAATCCCCCAAGCTCCTGAAAGTCCTGTCCTGAAAACCAGCCACCAGCATGGCCTGGAGCTGGGTACTGGGAATACTGGATCTGGTCCCATGGGGCCTCCAAACCTTCCCATGCTCAGGGAATCCAAGCACCACGAGCCAAAGGTTACACACAGGGAGATTCAGATGGAAGGACTAAAGATGGGTTCCTTCTGGCACCCTCAGCTCATCTCCATTCCATGGATGGAAAAAAGAGATCCAGATGAGAGGATCTGGATCTTGGAGAGGGTCTCAAGTCCTGCTGCTCACAGTCTGCTTTTTACAGAGGTTGCACCAAAATACAGACACTGGGGCTGTGCTGCCCCATTCCCCAGATGTCCAGGTCCAGGCCCACACTGGGAGGACACCAGGTCCAACTTGTAGCCCTGGGGAATGATGAAAGGAGGGTTTCTTCTTTCCAAAAACCCACTTTGACACCATCCCTCCTCTGAGCATCCAGGACAGGAGCCACTGCAAGAGCAGTCACCATGGTGCCTGTGTGCTCCAGTGAAAGACAAACACTAATCCCACCAGACAACTCAGATGCAGCAAAAAAAATTGTGACAATGGCCACAGAGAATAAAAAAAAATCCAACAACAACACAAAACAACTCCCAAATAAACAAAGAAAATAAACCCACAACCCACAATGGAAGATTGCCTGCTACTCGACAGAGTTAAAATCTCCAGGCAAGATTTTCGACCTGAATTAATTATATTTTTTTTTTCTCCCCTCCCTTCCTTTTAATAAAAGTCAGCCAATTATAAATAGTAATAGCCAGATCAGTACTGCTGGCTCAGGCATGGCTGTCAGACACCCTGGTTTCCAGCTCCTCCTGACTTCACCTTGCTCCAGCTGCCACAACAGCAATCGAGCTGACAGCTTCAGAATTAGAAACTCTCAGCCACTTTCTCTTTGCTGGAAGCAGTGAAAGGTTTTAGAAAAAAAAAAAAAAAAGTGTTGTTATTATTAATAATTATTTTCCATCCCAGTGTAGCTCAGGTTTCAAAATTAGGAAACCACCTTGAAAACCCAAGAAGCTTCAGGAACAGGTTTGGAAGCAGAGGGTTGTGGCAAACACCCTCAGCAATTAGGAAACTCTTCAGATTTTTAACATTTATTGCCCTAATTCCCAGTTGATGGGTGGGTCTGAATTTCCCCAAAGCCTTAGGGGAGCATCTCTAACATTCTGGAGCCTCAGGAGATCAGGAGGAAGCCAGTCCAGGAGGATGACAGCATCATGCTTACTCTCATTTTGGGAAGAGTTTGGAGCTCCAAGCCAGCACTGACACCAGTGGGAGAAAGGAAAAAGAGGGAAAGGTTTGGCACAGCTCAGTTGGGTTCAAATTAATTCCTTCCCAAAGCTCCAGGGAGATGGATTAAAGACCTGGCAGGGGAAGTTTGGAGGGGAGGATCCCACTGCCACGGGTCCTTCGGTCCCACCACCCATCCTCATCCTCACCCCACACCCTCTATGACCACCTCTCCATAGCCCTTCTGTCCCATGTCCTGGAGCTCTCTTAGTGCATCCTAAAACCCTTTATCCCTGCCTCCCCACCTCCTCCTGCTCCCATCCTTCTTGGCTTTAGCAGCAGGATGAGGAGGAAGAGTTTTAAACCGAAAAAAGGGAGATTGGGATGAGATCTTGGGAAGAAATGCCTGAAGAGCTCCAGGAAAGTTGGGGAGGGACTTTGGACAAGGGAATGGAGTGATGGGACAAGAAGGAAAGGTTTCCAGCTGCAAGAGGGGAGATGGAGAGGAGATCTTGGGAAGAAATCGTTTGGGGTGAGGGTGCTGAGCCCCCAGAAGCTGTGGCTGCCCCATCCCTGGCAGTGCTGAAGGTTGGATGGGGCTTGGAGCACCCTGGGCCGGGGGAGGTAAAAATAAGTTGTCAGCCACCTCCTTGGAGCAGCAGCTGTGGAGGGAATGAGAACACCTTGGGTGAGCAGCACTCCTGGGGAAACCCTGGAGAGCAGCAGCTCAGCCACCTCCCTGATGAAAGGGAAAAGAAGTGAGGGGAAGGTGGAGAGGAAAACCCATGGAGAAAATCAAATCAAAATTCACAACAGCTCTGCCTTTTCATTTGATGATTCCAGGGCCATTCATAAATTTACATATTTAATTAAATGCCACAAGCAAATTAATTTTTTTTCCCCCCCATAAGGCTCTGTGTTCCTTACTCCACTCCACAAGGCCAGATAAGAGCCCCCTGGCAGGCAGGGAATCAGCAGGAACATATTTCCAGAGTTTTGGTTGTTTTTTTTTGTTTTCCCCAACCTCTTCTTTTCTGAACAAGCCCAAAAATAAAGAAGAGGGGAAGTTCCCCTTTCCCCTCCTCTTTGCCAAGGATGTCTTTGAAAGAAAAAAAATAGAGGAAGAAAGGGAAAAAAGAAACAGAGCACTACAAGGAAGGAAAAGGGGAGGTAAAACAAATAAAGCCAAAGGGAGCGAACACAAAACACCAATTAAATGGATCCCACCAGGCTGGTTTAAGAGCTCAGTTTTGACTTCTTGAAACTTCCTCCTGACAAAGGGGTTCCCAGGAAGGATTCCCGTTCCCCAGGGTTTTTGGTTTTTTGTTTCTGTTTTGGTTTGGGGTTTTTTTTCCAGGAAAATTAGTTAGGGAGCCCCAGCTATGAAGCTGCATGATGGAAACAAAGGTCAGTGGGATGAAAGGTGCTCCAGTGCTCCTCCAGCTGCCATCACAGGGAAATCTCAGCCTCTTCCAGTGTTCTGAGTCCCACTGTCAGTCCTCCAGGGGACATTAATTCCTCTGTCTCAAAGAACAAATCATGTCTATTTGTCCCATCCCTGGCAGTGCTGAAGGTTGGATGGGGCTTGGAGCACCCTGGGCTGTGGGAGGTGTCTCTGCCCATGGCAGGGATTGGGAATAAATGATCCTGAAGTTCCCTTCCAACTCAAACCATTCTATGATTCTACAGTTCTATGTCTGAGAAGACACAAAACAAACTCAAAGACATTAAGGAAAATGTGTTATGGGTCAAAAAAGAGTGTGAGAAGGTTCTCTCCAGGTGCTGATCCCCAAAATCCCATTGATCCCCTCAGTGATGTTTGGATGCTCTGGTCCTTCTGCAAGGACTGGGTCCCTGAATGCCACTAAACAAATGTTTACTGGAAAAAAAAACCCCAACAACATCACAAGAGACAACTATCTATAGCTCTGGAAGGCTATTTTGAAGTTGTTTTGTTCTTAATGTTGCTGGAGAGAGGGGGAGGTAGGTTGTAAATTGGTTTTTTGGATGCAGATAACACCACAGGGAGCTGGGTATAATAAGGCAGCATGATCATAAAACCTCTCATCTCACCCTCATGGAGGAATTTGACCCTCTCTGGAATTTGTCCTCAGGGGTTACAAATTATTTTTATTTTTTATTTTCATGCTTGCAGCCAGTGGGGCTTTTTCAGCTGTAGTGAAGCTCCTTGGGGGCTGCTCTCAGCCCAGCTCTGGGCAGGGGCACCCGTGCTATGCTTTATTTTGCTTTTTCTCACTTTTTCCTTCCACCCAGGAGCCTTGGTGCCCTGCCAAGGGGCTTTGCAGCATCTCCATAAGGTCAGCAATGAGACTTCTGTTCTAGCAAAAGGGAAACTGTGGCACCTGGTTCCTACAGCAAGGTTTTGGGGGGGACAGAACCTTGAGATCTTCCTGCCCATCCATCCATGGTTGAGATGAGGTGGATCCCAGCTGCCAGGTCCTGCCTCAAGGGTCACCACTAATTAAAATGGGATTAAATTGCAATAGGGTTTATTAAAATGGGATTGCATTGGAATGGTGTCTTCTGACCACCACCCAAATCTTTGATGGGAGGGGATGTTAATGAGCTGAGCTACAAACCCCAGAAACCAGAGGAATGTACATGGGGTGTATTTTGCAGTGCTGGAGGCTTCCTACCCCCTATCCCAGACCTCAGGAGCTTCCTCTTTAAGGCTGACCAGGAGAAAAATCATCACTGGGGATGCTTCTGGGACCATTTCTGAGGGAAAATGAGGAGCTGCTTGGCCATGGATCCTCCCCAGGGTCCAGGTGCTGGAGATGCTGACCCAGCATCCAGCTACTTGTCCACCACTTCTCCTTCTTCCCTTTCCAACCTCTCTCCCAGCATCACCCCTGGTGCAACCCAAGCAAGGGGAGAGCAGAGCAGTGATTTCACTCCAGAGCTGGAATGCAATCTGTGCCATCTGCTGTGCCATATGCTGACACCCACTGCCTGGAGCAGGGAAAATTGGATCCACGGGTAGGAGGAATCAATGAAACATCACCAGGATCCTGGGGATCCTCTGGAGCTGACAAAGTGTCTGCCTTGGGGTGGATGCCAAAAAAATACAGGGGTTTTTTGGGGGGGAGGTTTATCCAGACTGTGGCTCAGGTGGTGGCAAAGGAAGGGGGTGTTGGAGAGAGGGAATGCATGATGGGGAGAGGTAACAGAGAGATGGGGCTGAGCTTCAAGTCTCACTTGGGTAATGACTGCAATTAGACTGCAGCTCCCATTAAAAGAAACAATTCTGTTGTGTACACAAGCAGAGAAGAGTAAATACCCATTACTTTACCCACTTTATCTTCCTTTATGACTTTGGGCAATCAAAGGCTCCTGCTTGCTGGCAAATGAGCTTCTGCATCCCACCCTCCCCAGCTCTGGCTGGGAGATGCTCAATGCTTCATGAAGGGACCCCCAAGCCCTGCTCTGCCCCACATCCCTCTGCCCAGCACCTCCCCTCCTGTCCTCAGCTTCTGGAAGGGTTCTTGGTGCCCCCTGGCTCTTTTGTAGGGAAAAAAAAAAAAAAAGAAAAAATCACAGATGTTCCATCCTCTCCTTGCAGAATGAATCATGGAATCATTTTGGTAGGAAAAGACCTTTCAGATCACCAAGTCCAACCCTTCCCCCAGCACTGCCAAGGCCACCACTGCCCCATGGCCCTCAGCACCACATCTCCAGGGCTTGGAAATCCCTCCAGGGATGACGGGGACTCCTGGCCTGGGCCTGACAAGAAGAAGAAATTGTTCCCCAGCTCCAACCTAAACCTCCCCAGGCTCAACTTGAGGCCAAAAGTTCCTCTTGTCCCATCTCTTGTTCCTTGGGAGCAGAGCCCGACCCCCCCTGGCTCCAACCTCCTCTCAGGGGGTTGCAGAGAGCCAGAAGCTCTCCCCTCATCCCATCACTCCAGGATCAGCACCCCCAGGGCCCTCACAAGTTCTCCAGCTCCTTCCCCAGCTCCATTCCCTTCTCTGGACACTCTCCATCCCCTCAATGTCCTTTTGGTCCTGATGGACCCAGAACTGAGCCCAGGATTGGAGGTGCAGCCTCAGCATTGCCCAGCCCAGAGATGCTCCCTGCCCTGCTCCTGCTGGCCACAGCACTGCTGGTACAAGCCAGGATGCTGGTGGCCACCTTGGCCACCTGGGATCACCCTGCTCCATATTCCATTGCCAACCAACACCCCCAGCTCCTTTTCCCTCAGGCATTTCCCAGCCACTCTGCCCCAAGCCTGGAGCATCTCCTGGGGATGCAGGACCCCCCAGTGCCCCATTGGACCTGACACCACTGGCCTTGGCCCATTGATCCAACACCTCCAGGTCCCTCTGCAGAGCCTCAGCCCCTCAGCCCAGCCTGGAACCCCTCTGCAGACCCCCACCCAACTTGGGGTCACCTGCAAACTTAGAGGGGGTGCACCCAGTCCCCCCCATCCAGCTCATCCATAAAGAGGTTTAAGAGAATTTCCAGGAAGGGCACAGAAAGCCTTGGATGCTGCGGGATGGGGTTGGTTGCAAGGTTCAAGTGAGGTTCTCAGGACCCAAGCACCTCTCCCCCAAACTCCTGTGGGGATTGGAGCCCGGGCAATGGGAGCTCTGAAAGATTTCCTGGAATTCCGGGAGGCAAAAAGGAGGAATTCAGAGAATAAAAAGCATTGTCCCTGCAGGGTCCCCAGTTAACACAAAGAATTTCTCTCCCCCACTCTCTGATCATGGAAAACAAGCAGCAAATTGACCCATTACCAGCACATCCAGCTGGGCACCCTCTTCCCTGAAGCCTTTTTGTTGATCTGTGGCAGAGAGGCCACTCCAGCACATGAAACAATGTTTGGTCAAATAGTTTATTAGGCTGGAAAAATGCAGATTTGGCTCGAGCAAACCTCTCAATGAAATAATTTTCCAGTCCTTTAGTCAAAAGCCTCTTACAGGATTTTTATTTTTTTTTTTTTTTTCAGGGGCTTGCTTTTTAAAAAATTATTCTGCTGTCAAACAGTCACAGCAGTTCAATTGTCATCATTTGGCAAAATGGAATGGTTTGATCTTTTTTTTTCTTTCATTTTCCAGTGCAGCCCCATTTCAAAATTTAGCAGAAGGCAGTGATGCCTCTACAGGTAAAAGGAGGGGAGGAGAACAACAAAATAAACTCTTCAAGGTAGGAAAAATACAAGAACCTATCAGGATACACCCAGCACTGAGTTTTTGATTTTTTTTTTTTTCCCTGTGATGTGAAGGGCAGGGGTAATGCTGCATTTTTAATTTTGTTCTGTTCTTTGGGTTTTACTCTAGGTGGGCCCAAAACACATCTCAACAAGTCAGTGCTGCAATTCTCCCAATTAAAATGGAACAGCTCATTTCCCACAGCAAGGGAAAGGCTGCAAACAGAATAATGAAGAATTAGGAGGAGCAGGAGCTCCTTTCCCTATGAAAATACATCCAGGTTTCCAGCCTGGTTTGCTTTGGGCATGTTTTGGTTTTTTTTTTTTGTTTGTTTTTTTTGTTTGGTTGGTTGGTTTTTTGGGTTTTTTTTTTTTTTTTTTTTTTGTTTGGTTTGGTTTTGTTTTGTTTTGGGTTTTTTTGGGTTGTTTTTGTTTTGGTTTTTTTTTGTTTTTTTTTTTTTCAGTTGGATTGATGCAGGGATGTGGGGAGGAGTGGGATTCACCCACAGAGCTCCTTAGGGAATGCTCCAGGGGGGATGGCTCTGTCCTCAACCTCTCAGAACTGCCTCCACCCATGTCCAAAGGGAAATTTCTGCTGCACAGAATCATGGAATGGTTTGGATGGGACCTTCAAGATCACCCAGGGACACCTCCCACCAGCCCAGGGTGCTCCAAGCCCCATCCAACCTTCAACACTGCCAGGGGACAGCAAGATGTCACCCCCAGGATGAGTGACATTATTGAGGAAAAAACAAAAAACCCAAAACCTCAGCATCCAAAATACTCCTGGCCTCCTCCAGAAATGGAACTGGGAATACTGTGGCCCTGCATCTGTCCAAGCAGGAGAAATAAGGGAAGCAGGAGGGGGGAAGGATGCTCCTGCACCTCCCAAGGTGATCAGAGAAGTGGTGGGAAATGCTTTTCATTTTTCCTTTGCAAACTCTTCTAGGCAGGGAGCACTCTCACACCTTACAGGAGAGCACAGGGAGAGTTTTTTCCTCTCTTGTTTCAGGGGGAAACTGAGCCCATCACTGTTGTTTTGCTGAGGCTCTGTCCAGGGAAAGCTTTGGAATGTTGGGCTGAGATCCTGAGGCAAAGCAAAGCAGGGAATGGGTTCTGCTGAGTTCAGAAAGGGGCAAAAAACCCCCCCAACCTAGCAAACTGAAATGGGAAAACAAAATAAAAAGAGGAAATTCAGACTCCTGTGTTAGGCTGAACACAGGACACAGAGAAAATCAGACAGTCCCATCGCTCACCCTGCAGGACCCCAATTTCTTCCTCTGGAGCCACTTTTGGTGGAGCCAGAGTCAGGCAGACCCTAAATCATCTCCTGACCCCACAGTGCCCTAAAAAAAAGGCCCCAGCTCCCATGGGAAAAAGGAGAATGGGATCTAGTTTTGGTGGAAAGACTGTTTTTCTTTTTTTCCTATAATGTAGGACCCCAAATTATGAATCAGGTTCAGCTCAGTCATGAAGGATCAGAGTTTTCCTTGTCACAGCTTTCACCAATAATCAGGTGACAGATGCTCTGTCATTTCCCCACCACCCTCTCAGGGGAAGATGAAGAAGGGAATAAGGGAGAGAGACTTCAAGGTTAGCAGGAAAAATTCAGCTAGATAACAGAGCAGGGAGAATGAATTACAAATAATAGAAAACATGTGAAGATGGAACTCAGGCATTAGCTGGGAATTATTTCCCAACCAGAACAGTCCCACACTGGACTGTTCCTGTGGGAAAAAGAGGAGAAGGGAGAAGGGAAAAAGGAAAGGGAAAAAGGAAAGGGAAAAAGGAAAGGGAAAAAGGAAAGGGAAAAAGGAAAGGGAAAAAGGAAAGGGAAAAAGGAAAGGGAAAAAGGGGGAGGAAAAAAGGAAAAGGGGAAAAAGGGATGTCCAGGGTGCCAGTGACATCCCAGGGGGTCCTACCTGGAAATGCAGAGAGTAACCTGCTCCATCAGGAAGGTTCTTCTCCAACAAGAAAAGCAGCAGGAGCAGCAACAACCCCACAGGCCCCAAGCAAAGAAGCCCCCAGAGGCCTCTCTCAGGAGCCATTTTATGCTGAGCACCACAGGAAGGAGAACTGGGATTGGGCCATTGGGGTCCCTGGACCCATCCCCTCCTCCCCATGGGCTCAGCTGCTCCTCATTGGAGCTGCCACACCAACAGCCCAGCACCAGGCTTTTGTTTCATCCTGGTCCTCTCAAACCAGGACACTTCTTCCTCCTCTTTCCCTTTTCCCTTTTTTCCCTTTCCCTTTTTTCCCTTTCTCTTTTTCCTTTCCCTTTCTCTTTTTCCTTTCCCTTTCTCTTTTTCCCTTTCCCTTTCCCTTTTTCCCTTTTCCCTTTTCCTCTTTCTTTTTCCCTTTTTCCTTTTCCCTTTTCCCCTTTCCCTCTTTCTTTTTCCCTTTTTCCTTTTCCCCTTTTCCTTTCCCTTTTCCCTTTTCCATTTTCCTTTTTCCCTTTTCCTTTATGTTTTCCTTTTCCTTTTCCTTTTCCTTTTCCCTTTTCCCTTTCTCTTTTTCCCTTTCCCTTTTCCCTTTTTTCCCTTTTCCCTTTTTTCCCTTTTTCCTTTTTTCCCTTTTTCCCCTTTTTTCCCCTTTTCCCTTTTCCCTTCTCTTTCCCTTTCTCTTTTTCCCTTTTCCCTTTCCCTATTCCCTTTTTCCCTTTTTCCCTTTTTCCCCTTTCCCTTCTTTCCTTCCCCTTTTTCCCTTTCCTTTTTCCCTTCTCCCTTTCCCTTCTCCCTTTCCCTCTTTTTCCCCACGGGATGCCACTCATTATCCCACCCACCAAGAGGTGATGACCTGGCCCTTTCAGCCCTCCAGGCTGCAGCAAACACCTCCCCTGCTCCCCCCTCGATGCTCCCAGGGGGGCTTTGTCCTCCCTCCAGAAACCAAAGTGCCAGCATTGCTCCCTCACACCTCATTTTTTGCTGTCCACAAAAAAGCTCCTTTAATCCCCCTTTTTGTGGCTGGCAAAATGCTCATCTGACCAGATTGCACTTCCAGGCTCCCTCATCACTGGGGCTAAAAATCAAAGATATTTTGACAGAAATGGCACCAAGTGGCACCATTAGAACCCCCCCACTCCCGAGCCCAGCTGCAGAGCCTGTGTCACAAGGAATTTCTCTCCCTGGATTATCAGCTATTTAAATACTAATGACCCAATAACCACGTTTGAGCAGAATAATGGGAGTAATAAGAGAAGTCATAAACCCCAGAGGTACCTGTGATAGTCTCAGAGATGTTTCCAGCCTTCTTTCCACCCAGTTAGGAGTAGGGAGAAGGGGGGGGTAAAAGGATGACCCAAAGTGATGAAGGCAGAGAGGCCTTGGAAGGTGCCACATCTGGAAGGAAATGGTCAAATCACAGAATAATTTGGGTTGGAAGGGACCTCTAAAGCTCACCCAGTCCAACCCTCACCCAGATCAGGGTGCTCAGAGCCTCCTCAATATCCTGAATATCTCCAGGGATGAGACCTCAACCCCCTCCCTGGGCAGCCTGGGCCATTTTTCCACCACCCTTATGGTGAAGAACTTTTTAAGAACTTTTTCCTAACATCCCCTCTGAGTAGATGTCTGGACCCAGCTGTTTCCATCACCCCAAGAGCTGGCAGCAAAACGTGGTCAATATCATTTCAAACCATTTTCACCCTTGGTAATTTTGGAACCCAGTTTTCTCCTTCCCAGAACAAAAGCTCACTGGGAATCCTTACCCAGAACAGGTGGAAAGTATCCCTGTAATTATTTTATTTTTACCCACATGAATGTTCTCTGTGCAAAGGTATTTTATTAAAGCTTTCCAAAATCATACACCCTGGGCTGGATGAGTTGCTGGGGCAAAAAAGTTCAGGTTGGAGCTGTTCAGGTTTGGCAGAGACCACAACCACCAAGCCCAGGAGCTTGGTAGAACAAGAATTTCCAGGGCAATTTAATTCTGCCCAATGTTTGGTGCTGTCACCAGCTGAGCTGCTCTCTGGGACAGCAGAGGTGGCCCAAATGTGACACAAAGTGATGCTGAACTTGGAAGAGATGGAGTGATGCACAGAGCATCATCAGGACTGACACATCAAGCTGGGATCTGAAGAATCCACAAAACCTCTGCCTAAAAGCAGCACTGAATTAGCTTTTTTTTTTTTTTTTTTTTTTAATTTTGAATTTTTTTTTGCCAAAACTTGGCCCGTGCTCAAGAAATCTCATTTACCCCAACAGCTGCTTGTGTGCCTGAGGAGGAGGAGGAGGAGGAGGCACGTTGTGATCATGGCAGATAACTTGGGGCTGCTGTCAGTGATTTCTGTAGCACTGAGTGTCTCAGGCCCTGTGGATTGTCCTTATCACAGAACCACACACTGCTCACTGCAATTCACCACGGGAAGCTCCTCTTTGAGCTGCTTTAAGGAGAGACCCTAAGAAGTTGATAGGAAGAGCCTGGCTGGCTTTCTGGTGACCTTTAAAAAGAATATGATGGGATTTCACTGTCAAAAAGCTGTCCTGGCTGGAGGTGAGCCAGGGGCAGGGAGGTTCTATCATCAAATAAATGCAAAAAAGGTGATTGCTGAGAGCCTGGAGAGAGCTGGTGGGGACCCAGAGCTTTAGCACAGTTCTGCTCTTCTGCTCCTGGCACCCATGGAGCTGAGCTTGGAGAGGGAAATCCCAGGATTTAGGACAGCACCATGATGTTGAGGAGCAGCTGAGGGAGCTGGAGGGTTGATCCTGGAAAAGGAGACCAAGGGGAGAGCTTCTGGCTCTCTGCAACCCCCTGAGAGGAGGTTGGAGCCAGGGGGGCTCAGGCTCTGCTCCCAAGGAACAAGGGATGGGACAAGAGGAACTTTTGGCCTCAAGTTGTGCCTGGGGAGGTTTAGGCTGGAAATTGGGAACAATTTCTCCCTGGAAAGGGTTGTCAGGGCCTGGCTCAGGAGTCCCCATCATCCCCGGAAGGATTTCCAAGCCCTGGAGATGTGATGCTGACGGACACAGGGCAGGGTTTGCACGTTGACTCCAGGTGAGAAACTTTCCTGCAGACACCAAACCCCAAGCCCATGGTTTCCACCCCAGAATTTCAGTATTTCTGCTGCCTAATGAAGACAGATACACATCTGTGTAACACAGACTAATGTACAGACCTCCATCATTGTAAACTTAGGCTGGGCAAACCCAACTGGAAACCTCACAGTGGGGAACAAACCTTTGCTAGCAGAGAGGAGGCTGAGACACACTAATCAGATCTTTCCCCATCTCTAATTTCGATGACTCTAACTGCTCATGCAGAAAGAAGGCACTGAGAGATTTGGAAAGCTATTTGTGTGGGTAATTGACATTATTTTCTCTGCTAGGCAGCACGCCCAACTTCCAGTGTTAATATAAACATTTTTTCATTTTTTTTTTTTCCCTTTTAATGGTAGCTTGTGCGTTCTGTGGGCATCAAGCAGCAGTTGTATTTACAGCCAAAATGCGTAATAAATAAATGCATTCATTTGGTAGAATATTTTAGCTCCCTGGGAGGAAAAAAAAACCCACAACAACATCTATTCAGGCTGATCAGAAATGCTTGCTCATTCTGGCTGGACTTAGCAAAACATTTTGGTTAAAAGCACATATCAAAGAGTTTGGGGTTTGGGGTTTCTGGGGGTTTTCGGGAGGATGTGAAATGGTTTTTGGTTGTCAGCTTCAGCACAAAATCCTTCCTTTTGGGAGGGTTGCAGTGATCTTTCAAAACTGATATCCCTCAGCCTTGACCTCTAGAAAAAGCTGAAACAAAGAGTTTATTCCAGGTTTAGTTCAACCCACAATTAAATGATTTTTTGGGGGGGGGCTGTTTGGTTGGTTTTGGTTTTTTGGGGTTTTTTTTTGGCATATTTTGTTTCTAGAGGAATTTCTTTTTTTTTCCAACCAGACTTTTCTTCCCCCCCTGTCTGCCACGGGGAAGCTGCAGTCATGGTGTGGGGATGGAAATGGTTTGAGGTTTTTCTTCACCCCTTCTCCTCCCTGCCACCACTGCCCATCCTTCCCCCCTCTGGGTGCTTCAGCTGAACTCTCCATGCTAAACTCTAAGATGCTTTTTCCATGGATATATAAAGCAATCTTGAAAAAGGAACTTTTCCAAGAACTTTTTCAAGGGACAAACCCAACGTGGTGCCAGTGGCTGTGGCCACACAGTGTCTGTGGCCCTCCCATGCTGCAAAAAAAATATTATAAAAACCCCTCCCTGGCTGGCCAGGCCAACACATGGAGATGTGGAAGGCCTGCATGAAAGCATCCTTTTGTCTACAGGAAAAGACAGACAGAGCTGCTCAGTGAATCTCTCTGAGCATCATGAATGAGAGAGAGGGAGTTGGGTACCAGGGATGTGTCACAGTCCTGCCTTGGGAGAGCAGCTGTGTTGGCTCAAACCATCCCCAGAGCCAGGCTGGAGGAAAAAAGGATGATTTTCCATGGGCATGGCTGGAAACATCCAGAAGTTTCCACCCCAGAAGGTGGGGTGTGAGGGCTACCATGGACTTGGAATGAAAGAAGCACTTTGCAGAATCATAGAATCCTAGAATGGGCTGGGTTGGAAGGGACCTCAGAGCTCATCAAGTCCAACCCTTGCTCCACTCCCCCCGTGGTTCCCAGCCCATGGCACTGAGTGCCACATCCAGGCTCTTTTGAAATATCTCCAGGGATGGAGAATCCACCCCTTCCCTGGGCAGCCCATTCCAGTGTCTGATCACCCTCTCCAGAAAGAAATCCTTTCCTAATATCCAACCTAAACCTCCCCTGGCAGAGCTGAAGCTCTGCCAGGGGAGGTTTAGGTTGGATATTAGGAAAAAATTCTTTAGTCCGTGCCCTCTTGTCCCTCTGATATCAGCCCAACCCCCCCTGGCTCCAACCTCCTTTCAGGGAGTTGTAGAGAGTGATGAGGTCTCCCCTGAGCCTCCTCTTCTCCAGCCTCAACACCCCCAGCTCCCTCAGCCCTTCCTCACAGGACTTGTGCTGGATCCCTTCACCAGCCCAGTTGCCTCCTTTGGACCTGCTCCAGGACCTCAATCTCCTTCCTAAAAGGAAGAAGGCAAAGTAGAGATCAATCTCTTCATTTAGGAAACACGTTTGGAGGTTTATTTTTTTTTTTTTAGGGTTTCAAACTCTTCAAACCAAACCAAAGGGCCTATTTTAGGGTAGGGAGCTCCTCACAGTTTGCTTAAAACATCTCCAGTAACTTACAGTTCATTTGTAAAGCCCTTGGCCCTATGGTTGCCCCATCCCTGGAATTTTGAAGCCCAGGTTGGATGGGCTTGGAGCACCCTGGGCTGGTGGGAGCTGTCCCTGCCCATGGCAGGGGGTTGGAACTGGGTGATCTTTGGGTCCCTTCCAACCCCAAACCAGTCTGGGATTCTATGGTCATTTCTTTGCTGACTGAATCTTTTCTTTGAGCCCTGGGAAAAAAGCTGTGCTGCTAAACCACTGCTCAGCTGCTTCTCTTTCCCAGCTCTGCAGGTAACATATGGCAGTAAAAGATGAGGAAAAGGAGCCAAAACCATGGCACATGTATCTGGACAAGCTTCTGTCACCTTTCTGCCAGGTGCAGTTTGGCACTCAGAGCTACTGGAGTTGGATTTAAGCAGCATCAGTACAAAAAATATTGAGTCAAGTCCCTGATTCCAGAATGGGAACAGGAATGACAGAGAGTCATGAACATCCTCGTTGGCAAAGCTGGAGTGGAGGGTGATGAACAGACAGAAATCAGCTGGCAAGGAGAAAAAAAAAAAAAAGGGGGAAAAAAAAAATAATCACAGTCACGAGGTGAAACCCAACCCCAGTGAAATGTGGTGGGGAATATATTAAAGGAAGAAAATCTCATTTTTTTCCAGTGGGACCTCTGTGAGCTGATGGCCCCAGTCTGGGACCAGGTATGTATGGAATAATTGTTTCTTTTTGGAAGGTTGGAGGTGAAGTCTGGATTTCATTATCTCCCTGCCCTCTAGCCTCAGAAACAAAGTGATGAGATAGTCTTTGGAGACAAGTTAATTTAGATTAAAAACATCCAGCAAGTCTTCAGCCAGCTGAAGGCAGAAGGTAACTCCTGTCAGCTTGGCTGCTCACCTCAAGAACCCTCTGAAGAGGCTGAGACAGTGAAGTCCAAGGATTCAGTAAGAGTTTTTTAACCTCTCTGGGGAAGAGAAGCTGTTGGTCCTTGTGTGATCCCAGGGGACACCTCCCTGTTGGGTCATGGCTGGGTACCAGGAACTTATTCCAGAGAATGTCATCTGGGAAGAGCTGGGGAATACAACTCTTGCATCACTGGGCAGGAATCCAAGGATTTGACATGGATGATTATTAATACCAATTGTTATTCTTGTTGCTACAATTGAACTGTGTCAGAGATTTCATTTGAAATTAAAAAAAAAAACCCAAAACCAACAACAAAACCCAAACCACACAAAAGCAACAAGAAACCCCTGGCAAACCACATGTGCTGGAATTCCCTGTGGCCAAGTTCTGATTCAAACCACAGGGAGACCACAAGGCTTTTTGGGGACCTTCCCTGAAAGCAAGGAAGGAAGAGTCTGTTCTCTTTATTAATGGGATGATGCCTGGGGTGAGAGTTTAAGTGCTTAGTTGTGAAATTTATGACCAGTTGAGTTTTGAGGCAAGACCTTTAAATCCACCCCATGGCATGCTCCCAAGTGAGAAAACTTTTTTTGTATCTTGCCTGATGGATGGAGCTGCCCTAAGATGTCCATCCAGGTCCTGAGCTCCTTGGAGGAGAAAGGGACTTGGAGCCCATTGCTCTGGCTCCACTTCCCTTCCAGTAGAATCCAGATAATGCAGCAAAGAAACAATGGCACTAAACTTCTTATCTCCCTTTCCTAGCTTCTTCCTCCTTCCAAACATTCCCTACCAGCAGCTAATCTTCTCCTTTTGTCACTGAAACAAAAACACTTGCTCATTTTGTGTCATCTCCAAATGCTGCAACAATAGAAGAATGCAACCATTAATTACTGAAATTACTGCTACAAGAGAAAATTACAGTCATTAAAACCCAGGTGAAACTCATTTCTATGTTCCTCAACTTTTCCTTTTTAGATGTTTATAAAGTCACCAACTTAATGCCTCCAGTAAAGACCCCAGAATGAAGAAAACTGAGGAAGTTTGAGCAATGTGAGTGGCATTCTGTCACTTCCCAGAGCAATTCTGCTTTTCTGCTGTAAATGCTCCTTTTCTTTCCCTGAGCTCTGCTGTAACCTGGAGGTCCAGGGCAGAAGGGGTTTGGTCTTCCCTGTGACCCAATTTGCACATCTGTGCCCCTGCTTGGCATGCTGAAATATTTGGCTGGAACTGATGAGCTTTAGAGGTGCCTCCCAACCCAAATTATTCCATGATTCTGTGATTTTAGGAGGGTCTTTCTTGCCTTCCTTGCACTAATCCAGCTGGGAGGTTTCAAACCAACACCCAAGCAGGCAACTGGGGACCAGGAGCTCATCTCTTCCAATCATTTACCATCCCCTGACTCTGTTGATGATTTTGGGAATTAGGAGGGATCTGATCCATTGCTCTTCTCCTGGGTGCTGGATCCCTGGCCTGGAAGCAGAGCCAGACTTTATACACCAAGAGACAAATTACATTTGCCATTTTCCTCCAGCAATGCTGGAGAAAAAGAAGAGCACGAGTGGTCTATGCTCTCAAGATAAAGGTTAAACATCCAATTATTGTGTTCAGTAGCAAGGTTATGGGCCCACACAAGAAATGATTTGGTTAATATCTGCCTGGAAACTCAATTCCATTCCTAGCCACAGACCTGGCCTTTCCCTGGATGCTGTTGATCAGCAGGAAGGGTCAGGATGTGTTTCAGCAAATATTTTTGCAAAGCCCTTTCTTTGCACTTGGTTTTAACTCTTCATTTCCATTTTTATTTGGTCACAGCAAGAACTGTGCAAAACAGACAAAAATTGTGGTTTTCTGCAAGGCTTTTCTGGCCACTGAGACAGAACCCCCTTAATCTCTCCATTTGGGAGATTTGTCTCAGCTTTTGACTTGCTGTCAACTATTTCACAGCTGGGGGATGAGTTTGGTGCACCCTGAAATCCAGGCTTTCTCCTCATTTTGTTTCTGGGCAGGGCTGCATGAGCATCAGGCAATTTGGTGCCTTCAGTTTGGGACCTTTTCCTTCCCAGGGACTCACTGCACAACTCCAGCTCCAGAAAAACTCAACCCTTCTGTATCAGAAGAAAGTTTTCTCTCCAAAATTTGAAGCCCCTCCTGGGGTTTCCATGGTGGCCACAAACTGCACAGGAGCCCAGTGTTATTTCTCAGCTCTTCCAAATATTCTCAAAACCCAGGGAATTCCCTTCAGGTTGTCACTTTTTTGCCCCATTTTTCTGCTTTACCCATTCTGGTTTTTTTTGTTGTTTTTTTTTTTTTTTTTTTTTCCCTACTGTCTTTTTTTTACCTTTAATCAAATATTTCTCTAAATGGATCACCCAAGGTTTCTGAGTGAGGTTTTTTTAATTATTATTATTATTGTTTTGTACCTTTTTTTGTTGCATCACTGGAATGAGCATGTGGCTGTGTGGTTCACAGGCTCCTTTTAAACAGAAGGCTAATTACTCCTGAGCTGCTGCAAAAGTTAACTATAAATATGTAAATTGGGAAAGAATAAAATACTCATTAAACATTAGGCATTTACTATGGAAATTAAGTGTCATTAGATGCATAAAAGACTTTCCCAGCATTTGTTCTTGCAGCATTTCTCTTGAAGCCTTCATTAGTAGAGTCTTCCTAATAAACAGAGAAATGGGCCACCCTGTCAAAATAAAATCAGAGCCACCTTGAAAGGATGCCCAGAGCTCAGACTCAAACATTTTTTTTTTTAAATTGTTTTGAGCTTTGGAAATATTCCATTGTTTTTTTTTTTTTTCCCAGTTTGCATTTCCTCTTTGTTTCCTCTTTCAGCCCAGGAGGAAGGGTAAAGCCCACAATATAACATCATCAGAAAAGCATCCTATTTTTGATTGGAGATAGATAATCCATAAACATGAAATAGTTTTGGCAAATCACTAAGAAAAACACTAATCTGGGGGGTTTAGAGTAGGCAAAGTAGACATCTGGAGCCAAATTCTTAGATAGAGGGTTGGAAACCCATTTCTGGGAGCTGGAGATCAGGCCAGAGAAATATTTTTCCTACAATCACAATCTTGGAAAAACTGTGGTGAAAGCACAGTAATTTTTGTCCTTTCTGTAGCACCCACCCACACAGAGCCAGCCTATTGACAACAGCAAACCCATGATAAAAAATAATAAAAAGGAAATTTTGCCACAGAACTTTCCAGGCTGTCCACTAACTCCTGGAAAACAAACAAATTTATCTGCAAATATTTTCAGGCCAGCTCCAAGCAGTCAATTCCACCTTTGTCCTGGTCATTTTAGTCCCCAGGAATTAGCAAACCTGCCAGGGTGAGAAATGCTGGGACGAGCAGCCCAAATTTGCCCAAATTGGTGTAAAGTCTCTTCAGCTGCCTGGCAACCCCAACACAACAGTTTAAGACAATTTATGGGATTTTTTAGATACTTTATGAAGCAAAATGAGCTGCTCAGAGGCTGGGGATGCAAACACTGTGCCTTGTAATAGTACTGAACATCCAAGCACTCTCAGCATAAGCATGTTCAGTAGAATACATTTTTTTTTCTCTCTAAGTGTTGCTTTTTCTCTTTTACCCCCTTTTTTTTTTTTTTTTCATGCTGGTTTGGACTAGAGCTGTCCCATTCTGCAGCATGTCAGTCTCCCAAAGGAAAATCTCCTCTCCAAGGAGCTTAAAAAGCATCGTGGAGGGTCTCAAACCTTTCTGTGTCCTCTTCACCACCTAGGTGAGCAGGCTCCAAGTTGCTCCTGCAGCCAAGTTCTTCTCATGCAGCCATTTCATCCCTCAGTTACCTGTCTGAGAAAGAGGAAAAAACATTATTTGAGTCATCTGAGCCAGCATTAGTCAGCTGGTGGGTGTTTGGCTGTCAACTGGCCTGATCCCCTAGGATGGGCTGGGAAGAGGCTGTGATTTGTTTCCTGCTGGGCTGGAAATGAGGATCTGCTTTGAGGAATATTTTAACCTGCACCACACGGGGTAAACCACCAGGATTTTCTTTTATCTCGTGCCCACAATCATAAATAAACCTCAAGGGGATGCTTTGGCCACCAAACCTGGTTTAAGGAGTGAATTAGGAGGAGGTGGCTCCAGCCTAATTGAGGATCTTTTCATCCCCTGATTGACTCAGAAGCCTTCACCCCTTGCTGCTGGTGAAGAAAGCCCCACCACAGCTAAAGGGGTAAAATCTGACAGTGAAGTGGCTTTCTTGTTGCCTTTTGAGGTCAGTTCTGGGGCCTGGGGTCACAGGCAGCAAATTCTGACAGGGTGAGGTGTAGCTGAACCAGAGACAAGGATTTCAACCAGGAGGAACTGACTCCTGAGACAGAGGAGCAGGGTTTTGGGAGGGCTTGTGCTCCAAGGATGTGTCTGCACTTGGGAACCTCCATAGAATCCAGAAGAATATGACTGGCAGATCTAGAGAGGGGATTCCCCCCCTTGACCCTGCACCTGTGGGACCCCATCTGGAGTACTGGTCCAGTTCTGGTGTTCCCACCACAAGAAGGACATGGATATGTTGGAAGGAGTCCAGAGGAGGTCACAAAGATGATCCAGGGGCTGGAGAACCTCTGCTAGGAGGCTGAAGGAGCTGGGATTGTTCAGCCTGGAGAAGAGAAGACTCCAGGGAAACCTTAGAGCTGCCTCCCAATCCCTGAAGGAACCTACAGGAAGGATGGAGAGGGACTTTTCATCAGTGTCCAGTGATAGCACAAGGGGAAATGGTTTCAAACTGCAGGAGAAGAGGTTTAGAGTGGGTATGAGGAAGAAATGAGACTCTGGAACAGATTGCCCAGAGAAGCTGTGGCTGCCCCATCCCTGGAGGTGTTCAGGACCAGGGTGGATGGGGCTTGGAGCAACCTCTGGATGAGAGGGAGTTCACTGGACCCAGGGCTTGAAACATCAAGAGAATGTGAGTGCATGCAGATGGCTGACAAACATGGTTCTGTTTTATTTATGCTTCTTGGAAAGATGTTATTCAATATGCTGTTGGAGATTTAAATGCTCATTCAGAGTGATTCCCAGATGAAATTTAACTAGCAGTCAATGGGAGAGCTTAATAAAGGATGGGCTGGAAAAAGGTCTTTTTCTGTGTCTGAAGACCATAAATCACAGATGTTGCAAGGGCCACAAATCTTGGCTTTTCATGCCTTTTAATCTCAGCTCCCTAGCTGCTGTTGAAGGAGATTTAAAGGCTGCCAGTCTGCTCCTATGAGACACAGGTGTGCTGATTTACTCATTCTTTAAAAACTGACACAAGTCGAAGGGCTGGTAAAAGCTTCTACAACCACAACATCGTGTCCTGGAAAGGGGAAAAGTAATTTTCACCAAAGATGCTGAATGAGTTGGGACTGAGTGTCTGCAAACCAAGGAATCCTCATATCTACCCTTGGCCTGGTTAAACCAAATGAGCTGCATCTTGCTCTACAGATGTTGAGATAATAATGCTCAATTATTTTGGTCAATGAACAAGCAGCTCCTCTAGGTAAAAATGTACAACTTAAATCTCACTGATCCTGTCCATGAGCATTGGGGGCTCAGTGTCAGGTCCTGGAATTGGGTCTCAACAACCCCAGGTGGGGCAGAGTGGCTGGAAAGGGCCTGGCAGAAGAGGACCTCTTGGTGTTGGTAACAGGGGCTGAAAAAGAGGCAGCACTGGCCAAGGTGGCCACCAGCATCCTGGCTTGTACCAGCAGTGCTGTGGCCAGCAGGAGCAGGATTGTCCTCATTGCTGAGGCTGCACCCCAAATCCTGGGCTCAGTTTTGGGTCCATCAGGACCAGAAGGAGATTGAGGGACTGGGGAGTGTCCAGAGAAGGGAATGGAGCTGGAGAAGGATCTGAGCACAAATCTGGACTTGCTCCAACAGCTCCATGTCTTTCCCTTTTTTATTTTTTTTTTTTTCACCTCCCTGACCCTGGGAGCAAATAAAGGATTTAGGACTTTTTTTTTTCTTTCCTCCTGGGAGATGTCTGCAGACACAGCCAGAGCTGGAGGGCAGAGGGGAGGCTCTGTCAGGCCTAAAAAGCCAGTGACCTGGATAAAGCACTGAGCAGTCCTGGAGTCTGAAATGTCTCTGCAGATTGGCAAAGCTTTGGTGACTTGTCAGGCAAGGGCAGACAGGGCAGGGCCATGGCCCATGGAGTTCCAGCCCCACTGATGCCCAAGGCTTTCCTCAGATCTTAGATATTGAGTTCCCTTCCATCCCTGGCTGCATCCAAACCTTGGGAGAAGAAGGTTGTAACAGGACCACAAGCATGGAGGAGAAGACCAAATGTCCTTGGCAAGGCTGAGGTGTAACAACAGCCCTGGCAGTGACAAATTCCTGCTTTTAGGAAAACCCATCCCTAGGGCTCTTTGTTTTTACAGCCAGGCTGGATTTCTTTTCTCTTTCTTGGATTTATCTGAAATCCCTGCTCAGATCTGGGCTTGGAGTGATCTGATTTAGTGAGAAGTGTCCCAGCCCAGGGCAGGGGTTGGGATTGGATGATCTTGAAGGTCCCTTCCAACCCAAACCAGTCTGGGATTCTATGAAATAGCAGCTCCAGAGCTCTTTATCCAAGTCCTCCACTTATCCCTCTCCCAGCACAAGGAATGAGGTTGGAAATGGCTGCTCAGGGGCAGGAAGGGTCCTGGTCCCTCCTCTCCTGCTCCCTGGGACACCCCCACCCCTCATTCTGCAGCTGCATGAAGGGGCCATGCACAAACCCCATGATTTTTGTTATCTGGTTCCTGCCATGGAGCTTTGTCTCCTGGGGGCTGCAGAAAGCCCCAGCTCCTCCCAGCCAGCAGCTGAAATACCTGATTCTTCCCCACTCTGTCCTGGAGGCTTTTTTCATACGAGTACAGGCTGCAGAATTAACCAACACCTAAATAAATAACCTCCAAACACCAAAGCCCTGCTGCTATTTTTTTTTAAACCTGAGAAACCTCCTGGCAGGTGCTTGGGAAGTGAGTTCATTGCCCTGGGGAAGAGTGATTTGTTTCCACACATGACACGATGCTTTATTAAAGGACAGAGGCTATTTGGGTGTGATGTTTCCCTCTGGCTCTGGTTTGTTCTCTTCCCCTCCACCAGGAGATGGGAAGAAGGAGGCAGAGAGAAAAAGCTTTTAAACCCTCTCAATCTGCTCAGCTGGCCAGATCTAAAAGGTCTTCTGAGAGTCATGACATGCATGTCCCCAGCCTGGAAGATTCCCCATTAAAGGGATTTTTCTTGTACCTCCTTCTCCAGACCTTTGGTTCCTCAGTGCAGGAAGGAAACACCTGAACCACCTTAGAAAGGTGGCTTTAAAACCATCTGGGATTCCAGAAGTGATGGAGATCTAACAGATTTTTAAGCCACATTTACACAAGAAATTGATCCCTCCTTCTTGATGAAGGTTGGTGACCTGAAGGGTCTGATGTTGCTTCTCACTTTAGATGTTGCTTTTTTTTTTTTGGGTTTTTTTTTGTGTTTCTGGAAATAGTCTGACCAAGGCAAGCTTTTACTGCTGACTTACAGCTTATCCCATAAGTGCATGGAGATGGGTGGCTTAAGGAATAACATCCCTCCAGTGCCCCATGGGGTGAGCTGGTGACCCCTGACAAGCTCAGAAACACCAAGGAAGAAACTTTTCTTGGATCCCACTTGAATTCAGGTGGCTTTACACCTATGGACAAGCCCATCAGTCATTGGGCAGGAGGGTGAGAGCTCAGCACTGCCCTGTGAAAAGCAAAGAGGAAGGTAACTTTGTGCCTCAGCAGAAGTTCTTGCTTTGCTCTGCAAAGTTACCTCCTGGCTTCTGGAACAGAAAAACCACTGGTGGCTACCTGGTTAGTGAGGTTGCTGCAGGGCATTTGGTCTTGGAGCCTTTGAGTTTCTGCCAGGAGGGTCAACATCTTCTCTGTGCAGAGCCTGGAGGGGTCTTCTCATGCTCCTTCCCAGAGCAGCTGGAAAAGGTCCTCAGCTACAGGGGAAAAAAGGGGGGAAAAGGGGAAAAAAAGAGGGAAAAAGGGGGAAAAGAAGGGGGAAAAAAAGGGGAAAAAAAGGGGAAAAAAAGGCATCTACAGCTTGCAAGGCTAAGACTGGTCTAAAACCATCTGCTCTCCAGGTGCATCCAGCAGACCCATCAGGTGCATGATCTGAAGGTCCTCATCCCTCCTCAGCACCACTGTGCATCCAAACCATTTGTGAGTGGGGGAGAAGGGGGAAGAGGTAAAGCAGCTGGGGGATGGATGGAAGGACAAGAACACACCTTGGCCTTTCCCTCTCCTCCTGCAGGAGGTGATTGGGGCACCCTCAGATGGCTGAGGCAAAACCTTCTGCAGGATAAAGTCTGCAATAATTTTTTGCTGCAATGGCAGAGGGAGGAGTCCCCTCCAGCCACCTTCCCATCCTGTCCAGCTCTCCAGGTGTACATCCCATAATTGTCCTGCACCTTAGGGATGGTTGAGTGTTGTCCCCTTTGCTCAGATGCCCTGCTGAAGAGCACCCCACCAAAACCCAGCAGCACAAATCAATAAACTGCCACAACTGGATGCTCTTGTCCTAAGGTAACCTGCATCCCAGCCCATTAGCTGTAACTCAGTGATTAATGATAATTAACCATCCACCTGTGTTTGTTCTCCTCATCTCAAAGGAACTCGAGGGTTTCTCCATCAAGCAATACCTCGAGGCAGGAGGGAGCACTGCCTGCTGCCCCTGGGAGCTGGGGACACTGATTGATGGGGTGAGGTGGTGAGTGCAGCACCAGCTCCTTCCCCAGGCCTCTGTGGTCTGTAACCTGCCTCATGGTCACCAGCTGATTAGGACCTTTCCTGAGTGTATGATTTCCCTCCCCCAAAACCTTTTCTCTGGCTGCTTTCAATTATTTCTTTCCTGCTCACTCTGTATTTCAACCTTCCTCGGATGAGCAATTCATCTGCTCCATCAAATGACTTACCAAGACAGATTTCACATACAAGGCAAATATATTTTACCCTTATAAGTCTACAACACTCTTTATTTTTTATTTTTTTTTAATAATTCTGCTTCCCTTGCCTTATTCCCAACAAACCTTTCCCCAGAGCAGAGCTTCCCACCTGTGCAGAGTGGGTATAAAATGCCATAGGATAAGAACTGTAGAGTAAAGCAGGGGGTGCTCAGGGGGACAACAAAGAGGTAAAAGTTGTAAGCTATGCAGGAGGAAAATTAGAAAATAGAGTTTAATCTGGCTACTACCATAAAAGGCAATAAAAAAATTTCTATAAATACAGTAGCAAGAAAAGGAGGGCTAAGGAGAAGGTTCATCCCTTACAGGATGAGGGGGGAAACACAGTGGGAAAGATCTGCCCAGGAGCAGCTGAGGGAGCTTGGGGTGTTGATCCTGGAGCAAAGGAGACCAAGGGGAAAGCTTCTGGCTCTCTGCAACCCCCTGAGAGGAGGTTGGAGCCAAGGGGATTGGGCTCTGATTCCAAAGAACTTCATGGGTGCCCATGCAGAGCTCCACGTGGTTGTGTTTTACCCATGCACGTGACCAAAACCCACCTGAGATGCTTGTGAAAAAAAATTCCTTTTCCCTCATATTTAGACTTTGTGAATTGCTGGTGCCAATCCACATAAATATGGGAGGAGAATTTTTTTGGTTTTTGGTGCTTTTCAGTCAAGGGTGTTGGTGGTAGCTCAGCATTTTCTTCTGCTCAGCATGGATGGGTTCTGCAGAGGGTTGACACATGAATGATGAAGGCTTGGAAGGTGTTTTCTTGGAAAAGGGAGAGCCCAGGTAGGTACAGACACTGCTACAGGACCCAGGAGAGCTGAGATCTGTGTCAGCAAAAAAACCTCAACAAATATCCAGGGGAAGCTGAAGGAGCACTCAGCAAAATTCATCTGCAGTTCATTGAGGCAACACAGAGAGAGAGTTCACGGGGAGTTTATCATGGGAACTGTTGAGGGTTAATGGCCAGCAGAGCAGATTGAGCTGTGGGATTACTAAATAATGAACTTTTCTCTCCAATAAATTTGACCCTGACTTATAAAAAATCAATAACATGCTACACTTCAGGCAATTTTTTTTTTCTTTCGGTGAGGAGGGGGTGGAACGTGGGCTCAGAGTAATTTTTAAAATACTCTCTCATATATATATATAAAATATATTTTACCCTGACCATTTATACAAAAGCTCTGATGTGCCACATTTATTGCAACTTCATCACCTAGATAGATTTTTATGTGGGTGCCTGGCTATTGCTTTGTTTAATCATGCCTTTCTCTTCCCTCCCCAGCCTCTCATCTCCCCCCCCTTCCAAGCTTTTATGACACCATCACCAGTGTAGATCTGCAGGAAGGTTTTCCTGTGATAGAGCATGTCAGGGAGGTCAGGTCAGCTGGGACAGAGCCAAAAATATTAGCACTTTCTAGCCACTGAAGAGAGAAATTGAAATAATAGTTAGCACTTACCAACTGGCAGGTTTTCAATTGCAAGAAGAGGGAGGGCTTTGGGGCGAGGAGGTGGGTTGAGTTCTTGGCTATAGGACAGACTTTCCCTGGGTTCTTTGGGTTCTGTTTGGGTTCCATTTGGGTTTGAGGTGGGTGATGGACTGATACCTGCTTTGGGATTGCTGTGTTTGCTGAGTTTCCCACAGTCCTGCTTCCCTCCATCTCTGTAGGTCCCTCAACTGACCCCACAACACATCCCCTCTGCTGAGCAGCTAAATAATTCCTTGCATTCTCTTAGGGCTAAATTCAAATTAATTAAAGCTTCATTTTCAGCTCTCCTCTTCCCAGGGACATTTATAAAATCTTGTCTGTTCCACAAGAGGCAAAGGGACAGGACTGGGAATTCAACCCCAGCTAAGAGGTCCTGTTAAGGGTTTGAACACCGTGACCTTCAGCAAGCCACTCAAACTCTTTGTGACTTTCTCCTCCCTCTCACAAAAAATGATGGAAAAAATGAAATCCAGATGCCTTGTGGTGCAAGGAGGAGTCACTCCATCCCAGAGCAAAGGACTTTGCCTCTTTGGTGGGTGCCATGAATATGCATGAGTGGTTGTGGAGTGTGTCTGCCCCAAAAGGGGTGAAGTTGGGGCTGTTTTGCTGCATGCAAATCTCTTCAAATCCTGACTGAGTTCAGAGAAGCTTTCAGAGTTGAAGGAGGAGGGATTTTTACATGGACAACAGGATCACAGAGTTATTGAGGCTGGAAAAGAGGCAGGTCCATTTCTCCAGCCTGGCAAGGTCCCTGTGGGATCAGGGCAGGAGGAGCCTGTGGCTTGGTTTCCTTCCCCATTAAGGAAGAACTTGTTGAGCCATTATCACTTCAACCATCCAGTCCCAGCACGGCTGGGGTTTGGAAAGCATCAAAACCAGAAGCCACCCAAAGCCCAGAGGCACTGCAGGATTTATCATCCAAGAATCAGCTCTCTCTGGTGCTTTATTCCACCTCAGGCAGGGCTGGTACATGGTGGGAGGGGAAGCCAACCTGAGCAAACCAGTATGGCAACAACTGGTAATGGGCCCCGAGCAGCTGCTGGGGTGCCAAGGAGAGCAAGAGAGGCAGCAGCTGGCTTGGCCATCTGTGCCTGCTTGAAGGCAGCTAAACAGAACTCCTCTCCTGAGCTCCCAGCTGGGAGGAAAGGTAACAAATCCAATGCTAAGGTGGATGTTGGCTGGGGATCTGGCTCCTCCTCAGCTGTGTCGAGCCCTTGGCACAAGGGGGCTTTGGGGAAGAGAGGGGTGATGGGCTCTGATGGACACCACCCAGCTGCCTGCAGTGATTCCTGGTCCTGGCTGCAGTCCAGCAGGGTGTCCAAGAATCACTTGGTACCCAAGGGACCTGACAGAGCTTTGCTGCATCCTCTGTCTCTTTCCACCAGGGTGGGCATGACAAGGGGAGCTCTGCAATGCTTCACAAAGAACACTGGGACACAGGCATGGAAAATGCCACCCATGGATTCTTCTCCCCAGGAATGTCCAGCCAACCCCTCCAAAACTTGAAAAACAAAGCAAGAGCATATGGATTTTTTTCCAAGAAGCTTCATGTGCCTGTCTGAGACCAGAGACAAGGCAGCAGGACTTCCATCAGGTGCCTGGGGAAGTGAGACTTGGTCTCCCTTTTTCTGTGCCCACTGGAACAATTCAGTGTTTATTCCTTCTTGGATATTGGTGTTTCTTTGCTAGAAAACACACAGGCAGCCTTGACAGAGATGGGAAACTCTGAACTCCTCATCCAGTGACTTTTCTTCCAGGGAAGAAATTTCATTGCTGTTTTTTTGGTTAATTCCCTGTGACTGTGCCTCTGCCTGTCTGTGTGTCCCCTGCAGCTGGGACATCAGGCCATACATTTTCTTTAAAATGAGACAAACCCACACAGCCTTTTTCCTTCCTGCCTCTTTCCTGAGGTGTCTGCAGAGCAAAACTCCCCTAACACAACCAGCACTTGCACCCAATTTGCTTTATTCTGCTGGCAGCACCCCAGGGGCTAACCAGAGCCTTGGCAAGGGGAACCCAGGCTTCCAAAATCCCAGAGAAGTGCTCAGCTCTTTTTTGTAACATCTGGAAAGCCTTGGGCTGTGTGGGATCCTGGGCTGGTCTGACTCAGGCTGTTTGTGTGCAGGGACTTATGGTTTGACAGTGATCTGTGTTTAATAACCACCAGCCTGGGAAGAGCCCAGTAAAGCATCCCACGAGGAATTAAGCAAAGTCCAAAGACAGGACAGTTTTGTCTCTTCTGTTTCTACCTCACTGTGCCTCTGGAAGTTCAGGAATCACGGCTGTCTGTGGCTCAGCATCCTCTGTGACAGACAACGGGGATAATTTGTAAGGGATGCGAGTTCCCAAGAAGATGGAAAGGAAAAACTCATCTCTCCTGTGTGTTACATTTGCAGGAGAGATTCCCAGGAGCAATGACTTTGGTAAACTGCTTCATCAGGAGGTGACTGTCTGGAGGCATCGAGCCTCAGGAAGGAGAGAAAATAAAAATAAAGATGAGTTTGATGAATGCCCCATGTCAGGGTGTGCAGTGAGCTTGGTGGTCCTGAGCTCCTGGCCCCAGATAGCTCCTATCTGCAATGTTAATTAGGATCAGCCTTCAGACTGGAAGACATTCTTGGGTTTCCAGCTCATCTTGCAACTGCTCAGCTCCTGTGATGGTCTCATCTCTGCTCCCCATGCACATCTCCCAGTTTTTTCTTTTCTTACCACAGCTCTGAAAAGTATCTTTGCATGCAGGTCTCAGGGGCAGCTCAGGACCCCAATCCCTTTCTTCAACAACTCTCCATCTGTCCTGAAGCCACATGAGGCTTCATCTCCAGCTCCTGGAAGGGACCAAAACCAAGCCTGGAAAGCATCTTGATATGAGAAACAGATAAAAAGGTAACACAGTGCAGGGGTGTGGGGCACCTCACCTGACTTTAACTGATGTGACACCAAAATTGACAACAGACATCCCTGTACTGAACCAGAGAGTCATGGAATGGTTTGGGTTGGAAGGGACCTTCAAGCTCATCCATTCCCTCCCCCCTGCCATGGGCAGGGACCCCTCCCCCAGCCCAGGGTGCTCCAAGCCCCATCCAACCTTCAGCACTGCCAGGGATGGGGCAGCCACAGCTTCTGGGGGCACCCTGGGGCTCAGCACCCTCACAGGGAATAATTTCTGTAGCCAAGCATGAGCATTGTGAGATGGGACCCAAATTCTGTCTAGCAGCCATGTCCTGAAAGCATAAGGATCAAAAGCCTGAGATGTAATTTCATGGAAGGGTTTTCCCTGAGATTTTCTTCCCTTGGCATCTCCAGAGCTGGTCAATCATTTCTGCACTTTGTTGAGTGTAGATGAGTAGAAAAGAGAGACACGGAGTGCATGCCCTGTCCTGAAGGCTCAGCCATTATTTCTTCTCATTTGTTTAATTTCCTATTTCCAGTAAAGGTCACTCTACCTGAAAGCTTTGGACAGGGGAGTGGGAGTTGGGAGTTTCTTATCCAGGAAGCAAAAAAGTAACTGGGGTTATATGGGGTGCAGTAAATATTTCTCAGTATTTATTCCTATGCCCAACGCATGTCAAAGTAGGAAAGCATTCTTCAAGAGATGGAAGAAAAGCTGATAACAGCAGTGTTCTTTATATAATTCAAGCCCAACTATCTGTCAACACAGCAAGGTAATTATCCCAATAAGATTTCATGAAACGAGGAAATATCACGGATTGCATAAACCTCATTAACATGCAGAGTGAATGCAAAACAACAAAAGGAGTCTTAAACCAGAATGTTATGTTAAAATCAATGCAGATTGTCAGAGATAAGTGTTATACGAGGCAGTAAAATTCCATAAAATTCCTCCCCAAAACAAGGCTGTGGACAAACCCAAGGAGGGCGAATGGCTGTGGTGCAGCCTCATTGCTTTGCAAATTGGGGCAGGAACCTGGCAATGCTGATTTGTTCCAACATCAAGAAAGGAAAAAAAAAAAAAAAAGAAAAAGAAATCTCCCTCCTCATTTAAGTTCTCCTGCCACCCCTCTGCAAAAAGCCCAAATAATAGCCCATTACTGCATGTGCCATAACGGTGCCTTCAGGGATGGGATTAGAGGAAGTATCAATTTGGAAATTAGCAGCCTGGTTCGAGGAGCAGCTCCCAGCCCCCCAGGCACAAGGAGACATTTGAAATTTGCACATGTGCTGCTTTCATTACCCTCTTCTTCTGCCTGCAGACCCTGGCAGCCTCTCCAGGCACTCAGACCTTCTCACACCACCCTGCTAAGGCAGAGACATCTCCCAGCATCACCTTTCCCTCCATCTTTCCCCAAATTCTACATCCCCCAGCCTCAGAGGCAGAGGGCAGCAGCACTTGGGTGTTGCTGTGGCAATTCCTGGTGGTGCTGAGCATCAAATGTGTGCTGAGCTTCCAGCCTGGCAGCACCAGGCTCTTCAACTCCCAGCTCCAGTCTGGTGCCTCCTCTCCTCTGGTGGGTTGCAAACATTTTCGGGTCTTGTTTTGGGGGTCTGAGACTGCAGTTCCATCCCCCCCATGCACACATCTACTCGACACCCAACTGGGATTTAAACCACAAAACCCCATCCAGGCACTGAACCTTGTCTGCTGGGCAGGATGTGCTGGTGGGGTCCTGGCCTCTAGTGGGAATCATGGAATCCCAGACTGGTTTGGGTTGGAAGGGGCCTTAAAAACCATCCAATTCCAACCCCTGCCATGGGCAGGGACACCTCCCACCAGCCCAGGGTGCTCCAAGCCCCATCCAACCTTCAACACTGCCAGGGATGGGGCAGCCACAGCTTCTGGGGGCAACCTGGGGCTCAGCACCCTCACCCCAAAGAATTTCTTCCTAATCTCTCATCTCAGTCTTCACTCCTGCAGCTTAAAATGGTTCCCCCTCATCCTATCACTCCATACCCTTGTGAAAAGTCCCTCCCCAGCTTTCTTTTTGTGTCCTTTCCTAAAGGGAATGTCACAGCAGGCAAAGAAGGTAGAAGATGGGGTGACTGAAATGTGAGGAGTCAGCTCAGGAGGTCACAGCTCTGCTGGAGCTGCTGCAGGTCCTCAGTGCCCCAGCCCTGGTGGCCCTGCTTGGCCATGGTTTCATTACAGCAAGCAACAAATCACTGAGTTCTCTGGGGTTTTATTCCTGTTATGGCCACTTGTCTGTGGCCAGCTCATGCCTGGTGGTGGCTACTGCAGAGCTACCTGGTCAGAGCAGTTCCCATCCCTCCCTGCAGATGCAAGCACATGGCTGACAAAAGGATTGCCTCAAAGAGAAAGGAAAAAAATCTTCTCCAGCTGCTCCTACTCCCTTGGAGATTTCCAGCAAAGCAAGATGAAAGCTGCAAGTTTTTCTCCCCCCCTGTGTTTTGGAAAGTCAAGCACCAACCGGACCCTGATCCTGACCTCAACGCCTCGCAGGGAGAAATTAAAAATAATAAAAAATCATGTTAGTGATAACATCACTGATGAGTTTGGCACCACTAAATGGGAAGTTTGCATTAGCAGTGAGTAACGAGCTGATTTGCTGCCACGGGTGCCTTACAGAATGCCCACTGCCACGGGAAGAGATGGGTGAATATTTCCTTAACCAAACACTCTGGGGCAAACACAGAGTGATCTCATGTGGCACGTCACGGGGCTGCCTGAAATGTCAACCCAGCACTGGGACAGAGGGGTGAGCAGGTCAAGTCAGATCTGGGATTAAAAGGATTATTTGTGCCCCACTCCATCCAATGCCTTGGACTGCAAGGACCCAAACAATCCTTCCCTTCATTCTCCAGCAGACTGGTATTTTCGGGAAGATGGGAACCATTAATATCCTGATTCTTAGTTTTTTTTCTCTCTCTCTCTCTTTTTTTTTTTTTTTTTTTAATTTTTATTTTTGACACAGAGCCTCCTAGCATAGTTGAGGCTGGGATTCAAGTCCAGACCAAGATCTTGGTATTTCAAAGCTGTGTAGATGTGGAATGCAGGGCCATGGGTTAGTGGTGGACTTGGCAGTGCTGGGTTAATGCTTCAAGTTGATGAATTTAAAGGTCTTCTCCAACCAAAACAATTCCATGATGTTATTTACATCAAAGAGACAACAAAACCCTGGCAGTGTTGAAGGTTGGATGGGGCTTGGAGCACCCTGGGCTGGTGGGAGGTGTCCCTGACCATGGCAGGGGTTGGGAATTGATGGGCTTGAAGGTCCCTTCCAACCCAAACCAGTCTGGGATTCTATGATGTCCTTTAAGGGCTCAGCCAGCTTTTAACCCTGCTGCCCTTGGCATCAAGAAGGGGAGGAGGGGAAAGAAGGCAATGACTATTTTAAAGAGTACAATGGGTGCTTAGTTTACATTGAAATTATCCCTCCTTCCTCCAGTCTGTGTTCCAAGGCTGTGTCTGGCCAAACCCTCATGATTCATGCTGTAGGGACCTCATGGTGACACTTGGATGATTTGCTGCTGGAGAGCCCTTTGCTCTCCTCTGCTTCTGACAAAAGAGTCCTGGCAGCAGTTTGCAGATAATATCCCAGTTCAGCACCATATCCCAGTTCAGCACCATATCCCAGTTCAGCACAATAGCCCAGTTCAGCAGCATATCCCAGTTCAGCACCATATCCCAGTTCAGCACAACATCCCAGTTCAGCACCATATCCCAGTTCAGCACCATATCCCATTTCAGCACAATATCCCAGTTCAGCACAACATCCCAGTTCAGCACAACAGCCCAAGCCTGGCCCATCAGCAGGTTTGAAGGCATTTGGACTCCCACCTGAGCACTCCACTGCTCTGAGAGCTCTGTGGGTGCTTCCTGAGAGCTCTTCTCCCTCAAGCCCCCAATGGATCAAGCCTTTTGTGCCTTTTTTTTTTGGTTTTTTTTGTATAAAAAGAAATGGGCTTGCAATTTTCCTCCAAAGGCTCAAATGCAGAGTTTTCTTCCTTAGGATAAAGTGGTGATATATTTGGGTGTTGAACAATCTCCAGATGTTGGGAGAAAGTAAAATATACTCAAAGAAGGAGGTTTGGGTTTTTTTTTCCCTTCCAACTATCCAGCCAGGGACTGGCAATAGTACTTTGTGTGGTGTAACTCATCAGAACTTTCCCTAGGGAATGCTTCTTGGATCAGGCACCCTCATCCATATATATTTGGGGTAGAGATCCCTCCATGCCTTGGATGTTCCCCCTCCAAGAGGAGTCCCACTGATTACTTCTGTCAAATCTTGATTTCTCAAGTGAGAAACCCAGCCTCAAAAAGAGCCCCAAGACTTTGCAGAAAGTTCTCTGTGAGCATGGATGAAGGAGAATTTGGCAATGAGCAGAGTTTGGGGTTTTTTCCCCTGGGACCACATCTTGTGTCACAGTAAGAGCAGAGCAGGGGAAGAGCTGGGGGTCTGGAGATGAGATCCATGGGTCCCTTACTAACCAGTAACCAAACATAATTGCCACAGAACCTGTTCTGAAAGAAAGGCATTGGACCAGGACCTGACAGCTGAGTTTCCTGTGGTTCTGAAGGTGATGCTGAGCTCTGTGTCCCTCCAAAGTGTGTTTCCTGCTCTGCAGTTTACCCAAGGGCAACCTGCCCCTCATGCTTCAGCAACAAGCTGGATTCAAGAGGACATTTGCTGCCAGCTCCTATGGATGAGAGAGCACAATTTATGTAGGAAAAGAGGGAGTCTTTCCCTGGAGGTGTGTGTAGCAGGCTGGCCACGGGTAGAGGTCAAGAGGCCAGTCCTGGGTGGGACATAGGGACACCTTGCATGTCACTGGGACACTTCAAGCAAAGAGCACAGACTGAGAAATCAGCAGGATTGGTCACACCCTTCCTTTCATTCCTTAAATTATTTACTTTACTCTTTTCTGCTGGCAGCTGATTTGTCAGAGCAAGTGAAGCAGCTAGAAAGAGAGTTGTGGCTGCAGGAGGAATATTACAGCAATTAAAAAGGGCCATAAACAGTTCCCTCCATATGAAACCACTCATTGAATTTGACAAGAGGCTTTTTGTTCTTCTCCCAGCCACCAAACACAATGCAGCCTCTTTCCCTTTCAGAAATGCCAACACATCTGATTTTATTTTTTTTTTTTTTAAATTCCCACCAAGGATCCCGGGCACTTGGATCAATACACTGGCAGACTGAAAGAGAAAAGAGACCCCCTTTTTTTTCTTTTCTTTTCTTTTTTTTTTTTTTTTTTTTAATTCCCCTTGCTCTGAAATGTCTCGTGGATGGAATTAACAGTGATGGGAGTGTGTCACAGCCCAGCTGTAACTCAGAGACACGTCATGAAACCAGGCTGTGCTGGCACTGGTCCAGCTGTCAGAGGTAATAGAGAAGTAAAGCAGCTCCACTGACCTCCCCCAGCACACTGCTTGCTGGCAAGCCCTGATTTAAACCCCTTCAGATGTCAGGGGGTGGCATTTGGAGATGACTGGGGAGGTACCAGGGGATGTTCCTTCCCTGCTCTTGTTAGGTGAGTAAAAGTATGGCAGAGCTGGAAGGATGGTGTGGGGTTCATTGCCATGTTTGCTTTGACTCCAGAAGAGAAAGAACATGCTACCATTGCCATGTAATTAGAGAACCTCAGGCTGGAAAGGACCATTTTTGATTTTTCTAGGTGGGAACACAGTTTAGTGTGAACCTGGCATTCAATAAATAAATTGCAAAATCAATATGCCCAATCTAGAGTTCATTACCATGTTTCTCAGCGTTCTGCAGCAAGCCATGTCCTGTGTTAATGAGTGTTTTCTCATTGTGACACATCCCTTGTACGGGCATTTTGTCCACTGCCATTTGTGTGCCTCGTTCCTTGGCTGAGCTGTTCCTTCCATAGGATCAGCCATGGATTCTCACAACCCCTGCAGCTGGTTGGTGGTCACCACACCAACCCAAAGAGCACGAGAGCAGTGATGCCTCTCATCTCCTGTGCCTGCAGTGATGCTTCAGGCTGCCTGTCCCACAGGAGTGGTCCAACAACACGGTACCAGGCTCCAACACCAGGAGGGGACAAGAGGGATGAAGCTCCTTGGGGACAGCCCCATGTCCCTGTTGTGTTGCCTCTCCAGCTGGCTAATTCTCAGCTTCTCAGCCCTAGCTCCTAAGAAATGTCACTCCAGATCCTGTCAGAACCAAAGGATGATCTCCAGTGTGTCCAGTTCTGGGCCCCTCAGCTCAGGAAGGAGATTGAGGTGCTGGAGCAGGTCCAGAGAAGAGCAAGGAGGCTGGGAAGGGATCCAGCACAAGTCCTGTGAGGAAGGGCTGAGGGAGCTGGGGGTGTTGAGGCTGGAGAAGAGGAGGCTCAGGGGAGACCTCATCACTCTCTCCAACTCCCTGAAAGGAGGTTGGAGCCAGGGGGGGGTTGGGCTCTTTTCCCAGGCAACTCTCAGCAAGACAAGAGGGCACAAGAGGTCTCAAGTTGTGCCAGGGGAGGTTTAGGTTGGACATTAGAAAGAATTTCTTTCTGGAGAGGGTGCTCAGCCATTGGAATGGGCTGCCCAGGGAAGGGGTGGATTCTCCAGCCCTGGAGATATTTCAAAAGAGCCTGGATGTGGCACTCAGTGCCATGGGCTGGGAACTGCAGTGGGAGTGGATCAAGGGTTGGACTTGATGAGCTCTGAGGTCCCTTCCAACCCAGCCAATTCTAGGATTCTAGGATTCTATGATTCCCAAAGCCCAGCCTGGGAGGGCATTGGCTCCCTTCCTGAAACCCACATTGTTCAGGGGCCTCTACAAGAGAGCCTGCACAGCTTGGTGGCCTTTAGCAAGGCAGAAGAAAGGGTGACAGCCCAGCTGGGAAAAGGATTTATGGGCAGACAATGAGGATTTTTCATGGTGTGACATTTTATTGTGCACTGCTGTGTTGTCATGGGCCCCGTGGGTCACCACGAAGGCTGATCCCCTGCTTCTCAATTCTCAGCTCCCCTTTTGTCTTGTGGCCTTGCTTCTACCAGGGATTTAGTACTAATGAAATTAAATTCATTTTCTTCTGAATGAATTATGGCTCTGTTTCATGCCAGAGCATGAGCTCTTCAGGAGAAAGGGGCAACAGAAGAGTCTGGTGGGGCTGTGAGATGGATCAAAGAATGAGAGGAAACCTTTTTTCTTGGTTAGTTGTTTTTTGGGGGTTAGATTGGTTCAAGAGAAACTGAACATCAGCTGCAGTCTACAGCCCAGGGGAGATCTGTGCCAACAGATAAGTCACCTGTACAGAAAAGATTAAACTGGGAAAGAGCCATCATGGAAAGGACCAGGTGGTTAATTACCAACAAGACCCATGTTAAGCCTGTCTGCTTTGGCACAGTGGATTTAAGGATCTCAAGCTCAGGAAAACCCATCTGGGGTTGGCAGGTGATGAAGCAGCTTGGCTCACTGAGGTCCCAAGGAAGAAAGCCCAGAGTCAAGCAGAATCACTCAGGGATTTGATGTTCAGCTGGAGGAACAAACCTGAGGATGATCATGATGGAAACAACAGTGAAAGCACAGAATGAACACAGTTTGTAGAGCTGAGATGGTCACTACCTTGACTTGACCCTGTCCAGACCACTGGTATCTTCCCTCCAGGCCCTGGATTTCAGGCAGTCACTTGCCACAAATTGTTAGGAAAATCCTTTTGGTAGAAAAGAGCAAGGTTCTTGGAGAGGATGTCCCTCCTCCAGGCTCAGAGTGGAAATCAGGTGATGGACTCAGGGCCTCCCTGCAGAAGAAGGCAAAAGGAATTGCAACAGACCTTGCAGGTTGGACAAGGGGGTGGGAAGAAAAAAGGAAAATTCCTTCTTTACCCCAGCTCTGGGAGTCAGTTTAAGCACCATCATTCTTAGCTGGGTGAAACCAGGGTCTTCAGTAACCACCAGATCTCTGCAGGATGTGTTCTCCTGAAGATTTTGTCTGCAAAGGAGGTCTCTGGGCCCAGCTGGAGGCAGATTTCCCATCCCCAGGAGTAGCCATGTGGAAGGAGGATTAAAGACAGAGCAATCAGGCAATTGTTTTGAAGGAAAGCCAAAGCTGGCAGTGTTAGAATTGGTTTGTCCAACCTCTTACCAGCTTCCCAATCGTGACCCAGGGATTGGTGGCCAAGAAGGGACCACGACTTCAGAAAGCATGAAGGTAGCTGCTGCAGTTCTATGTGCAGATGTTTTATAACAGATGTGCATTGACCTGTATCTCAAACCCCAAAAAAAGGCAGCAGTCAGATTAACAACTCTATTTTAAACACAAGTTCTGTTTGTAACAGACCCCGGGGGGTACTATCCAATTATGCAGAGAAATGGTGCTTGCAATCAGCAGAAAATGACAGCAGATGCAGGAAGAGAAAGGTTCAGTGCAGCTCCTAAACAATTTGCCACCACCACATTGTGCTGTCTTCTGAAATGATCCTCCAGTCTGTGACCCAAAACTGAAACCCAGGTTTCAAAGGTCATGGAAGTTGTGTTTTCCTTCTCCAGGACTCCTCTGTGATGGGCTGGTACCTTCCCCCAAGCATAAGGAGAAGAACTTGGGAAGCTCTGATGCCACTGCTGGGATTCAGAAGGGACAAAGGATTTTCTCAATATGGGACCATCCAGCCCAGGTCACTTCTTTGCAGGTTTTGAATGTGTCTTCATGTCATTAACTTCCAGGTGAGAAGTTTGCATTTATGGAGCAGCTCCCTACGGGTGGGTTGAGAGCTCCTAAAGAAATGCCACGTGGTTTTAATTCACATTATTACAACTCTCTGCCTGGCATTTCACTCTCCCCTCTGCCATTCACTAAGTTTTCAGCCCTGCTGCTACAGTGATCCAGGGGAAGAAGCAAAATGCTTTTATTCCAGCAACAGCAGCAGAAGAAAGAAATTCACAGTTCAGCCATCCCTCTCCTTCTTGGCTTTCATCCAATTCTGTTCTTCCCAGGTGCTTTCCCACTCCACAGGAAGGGCTTGGACATTCTCTGTTGTCATCCCAGCAGGGATCTCCCTCCATCTGTGACCCCTGCCCATGGCACCTGGCTTGAACTTGAAGGGAGCTGCAGGAGAGAGGGCAAGGGGACTCCACAGATAAGGGCAAAAAGTGGAGAAATAAGGCTCAAAATTGTGTCCAGCGAGCACTGTCAGCAATGAGGGAAGAAGTAAACATCTTCCTTGCATGAGCATCATGACAGCCACCCAGGGACCCAACCCCATCTCCTTGCAGGGCAGCCCAGTGAGCCCCTTGTGCTCATTCCTACAGAAATTATGCAGAAACCCCAAGCTGGTGACATCCCTGTGGTGACACAACAGTGACAGAGTGGGCAGAACGTGGAAGATGTCTTCATGCAACCATTCCAGAAGGATGGCAAGAAGACCAGCACTTCCCTGGAGGTCAGCAAAGGACACCAAGCCTGTCACACCCTTCCTGAGGTCTCTTTGGGTGCCAAGTGCTGGGCTCCATGGCTCAGTAATTGTGGTTGGGCCAGGCAAGGCTTTGGTCTGTGCTGGTGTGGCTCTTCTTCCATGAATTCATCCTGCCAGCTTCCCCTCCATCCTGTCATTTCCCAAGCTGTCCCAGAAAAAGGAAAACACTCAGGAGGAGCCAACAAAAGGAAATTAACTGCCCTGCCTGGCTATATACAACCCTCAGGCCAGGAGCAAGCTGCCTTGGTGTATTCCAGGAGATTTATGCATCAAATCCAGCTGGGTTGCTCACATGTTGGTGAGAAACCATGATTTTACCCCTCAAACCCAGCCCCAGTTTCACCGTCCTGAGCCCCCTCCTTGGGGTGGCTGCAATTTCTGAACAAGATGATAAAGAAACAGAAAAGAATCCTGTCAAGGATCTTTGTGTGTGTGCTGTAAATTGTCCATATATCAAAGATACTGCCTACATTCAGCATTTAATGCTACCAGTAAAAATATAATGGGAGGGGGGAGGAAAAAAAAAAAAAAAAAAAAAAAAAGAAGTTGCTCACAAGGAAGAATGAATAATCTGAGTGAAATATTGAGCCTGTAAATCCAGCAGTTCTCCTTTTGGCTGGAGCACTGGTATTTCTTACTATTTCATTTACATAAATCAATGCTGAAAAAAAAACCCCTCATAATAGCAGAAATCATATTCTGTAGCTTCAGGGAGCCTGAAGAAGTTGAGGAAGGAATTTGGGAATTATAGACAAGGAGCACCAGAGAGACTGATTTTTCTAGCCTTGTTCTTCTTGCTCAGAGGAATGAGTCCCTGGTTCTGCATCCCAGGGGTGAGGTCATGCCAGGAAAATCCAATAAAATCAGTGGGTTTAACTTTATGCTTCTTGGTTCATTGGTTTAATTTTCCACAAAATTTTGATTTTTCAAGTGGTGATTTTCAGTTCGGGCTAGTAACAAAAAAATAAAAATAAACAAAGACAGAAATATTCTGCCTGATATTTTGGTGTCTACTGACAAATCCTGCAGGGAAGCAATAAAAAGGACCAGTGTCACCTTACTGTGACCTTAGGAGAAGAAAAAAGAGACCATGGGAAGTGCTGGAAAAGGAGAGTGGTGTGGTAGAGCCTCCAGAAGCAAAGCCTCAATGACTGCACTGGAGCACTTGTCCAAAGAACCAAAAAAAAAAGGTTCTTCTGAGTGCTAGAGAAAAAAACCTCCAAGAATTCCTTATTCTAATTCTGCTTTTCTCTGTTTTCTCTTCCTTTGCCCTGAAGAAGTTGCTGATTATAATTTCAGTGCAGTTTGAGATGCAAGCTTAATGGAGCGGGCCCTTCTATTTTTGTACCCTGTGCATTGTCATGTGAAATAATGTGGATTATATTTTCCTGTTGTTGATGCATTGAATCTACTTGATATTTAAATCCAGCAGTGTTTAGAGCAGGCTGAGGTTCTGTGCTGGGATCAGAGAGGCTTGAGGTTTGCTGGGGTTTTGATTATTTATTTTGCCTTGCGGTTTCGTGGGCTTTGTTTCAATTTTTTCCTTTTTAATTTTTAACAAGGCAAAGTTAAAGAATAAATTGGAATGAAGGGCCAGTTCTATCCTTACTCATAGCAAGAACAATCTTGATCTTCACTGGATCCCACTGAACAGGATTGCTACCAACTGAGTGTTTTATGTTGAAGATCTGAAGGTCCTGAGTTAATTCTTTGTAGCTGGGGCTTTTAGTGCTTTTTCTGCTGTGGTGTTTCCAGCCTGAGATTTCTCCTCACCTCACCTGTGTTCTCCCAATAATTCTGCTCCTGGTGTGTGCTGCCTGTCAGAAGCTTCCACGAGTGTCACCAAGGCCACAGAGCAGCTGTGACACGAAATTCCTGCTCTTAGAACCCAGCAGATAAGAAACTGCCTGGCCAGGAGACCCTAGAATGGAATAAACACAGGTGAAATAATGGGTTAAAAAAAGCCAGGAAATGGGCTAAGAACAAATATAATGCACCCCAAAACTTTTAAACCCCAATTTAAGGGTTTGCCAGTGTGGTCCAAATTCTAGTGTGGTCCAAATTGTGGTGGTTTGAGCTTCATCTGAGCTTGATCTGCAGAGCAGGGCAGGAGGAGCTCTTGTGCTGCCTTGAATTTGGTCACCAGAGAGTCCTTCCACTGTTTCTCCTCATTTTTTGTGAGCACCTGGGCTGACCTCAGCACTGAGGATGCTCTGCAGGGACATGACCTCCTCTCCTCTGGGTCCCTGCTGTCCAGTCAGGATATTTTAGCCAGAAGATACAAACTAGGTTGGTTCAGAAGCCACTGAGATCTCAAGCAAACTACCACAAGGGTTACTTCTCACTCAGATTCCCATTCCATTCCTGTATATTCCTTCAGGGTTGGATCCTTCAGCTGGGACAAGGCTGAATTTCTGATACAGAAATTGGACACTGTGAAGGGGAAATGTTTTAAGCCTTGGAAGCCACCAGAGAGAGGGGAGGTAAGGTCAGTAGTCAGTGGGTGTTCTGAAAGAGGAGAAGAAGAAGGAAGGAGGAGGTGCAAGAAAGACAGAATCAGTTCAGAAGCTGCAAGAACCAGAGCCATGGTTCATGGTTCACTACCAGCACTATTCATTTTTTTTTAAAATATTATTATTATTTATTTCAAATTAAGCTGCCTTCCTTCTTGTACTTCTCTCAGTGGACATGACAACAGTTGATCTCTGTCCTCTTTATAATAACCTTTTATGTGTTGGAAGTGGGTTGCCATGCCAACCTTTTCTTCTGTTGCCAAGCAGAGGATGAAGTGAGAGCTCCACTTCCAATTCAGCACCAGACGTAAGATCTCAAGTGGAGCCACCTCCTCCAAACCCAAAAATGCAGCAGCAGATTCAGAGCCCCTGATCTCAACAATGTCTCTCACCAAACCCTATCCCAAGTGAGTCTGCTTGGGGTTTCTCTGAGCTCCTCATACTGGCATGGGACCAGGTTGTTGGGGCTTTTTCCAGCCAGGAGGTCCAAGCAAGACAAGAGGGCACAAGAGGTCTCAAGTTGTGCCAGGGGAGGTTTAGGTTGGACATGAGAAAGAATTTCTTTCTGGAGAGGGTGCTCAGCCATTGGAATGGGCTGCCCAGGGAAGGGGTGGATTCTCCATCCCTGGAGATATTTCAAAAGAGCCTGGATGTGGCACTCAGTGCCATGGGCTGGGAACTGCAGTGGGAGTGGAGCAAGGGTTGGACTTGATGAGCTCTGAGGTCCCTTCCAACCCAGCCCATTCTAGGATTCTAGGATTCTATGATACAAACACTGCCTCTCAGGAGCCACAACTCTGTCCTTGAAACTATGGACCAAACCTCTGGCCACGCTTCTGGGAGCATTACACATGTTTAGAAGGAGTTGTGATTTAATCAGATGCATCAGTAGAAGGGATCAGGTCCAGAGCATCAGCCCTTGCCCCCAGGTATGAAGAAGCCTCTGTTTGTTTGCTGCTGGTGACAGAAGCAAGGAACTTTCCTTGGAAACAAAACAAAGGAGAAGATGGAGGAAGCTCAGAGCTGAGGAAGGACCTGTTTGTTCCATACCTGGAACGGTTTGGCTTGGAAAGGACCTTAAATACCACCCAGTCCCATGGTCAGGGACACCTCCCACCAGCCCAGGGTGCTCCAAGCCCCATCCAACCTTCAACACTGCCAGGGAGGAGCTTCCCTGAGAGGAGCTGATCCAGGGATGACATCTGCAGGCTTGTCTGGGTTGGTCAGACCAGAGTTTATCTGTGTCAGTCATGCAACATTAAAGCTGCTTGTAGTGGTGATGCTCAGAAGTACCCAAGGGGTTGAGTTGGTGTCAGCAGTGGGGACATGGTGGGGGTGGATGTCCTTGGATGGGAAATCCTGGGTGCCACCATCCAGGATTGCAGCCTGTCTCCTTCTCTGCCCCTTTTTCTCAGCCTGCTATGGATCTGGCCAACCTCAGCCACCTTCTACAGTGGATCTCTCACCATCCTTTCTGAGAACCAACCATCACCAGGGCCACAAGCTGACCAAAGGAAAGCAGAGCCCCAAAAGGTGAAGACCTAACACCTGGGCATTGCCAGAACTGGTATTTAAGAGAACTGCATCCAAATGGAGCTGTAGAGGGGAACAGGGACACAATGCCACTCTGAAACACTATTTTTTTTTTTTTTTTTTTTTTTTTTCCTTCCCCTTACAACATCACCAGACCCAGCAAAAGGCAATCAAGGTTCATGTCTGGGTACAGATGAGGCAAGGATGTTACATGGTGTTTGGTCATTAGCTTTCAATGAGAGCAGGTGTCAAGGGAAAGGGCTCTGCAGTCTGAGGAGGGGATGATTTACAGACCTGAGAAATAAGGAAGCTTGTAAGGAACAAAGCTTGGAAATAAAACTGCACGCTCCACCTGCACTGCTGCCTCCCCGTGTGTGTACTCAGAGCTCATATTTAGTGCTTCTGGTGGCACATTGACAGACGGCTTAGTGAAAACAAATGTTAATGTTAATTAAGCTGGAAAACTTCCCAGATTTTAGAATGTGAGCGTTTGCTTGGATAATAATTCAGATAGCCTGTGCCCTGCTTAGCACCTTCACTGGGAAACGTGAGCACTCAGAAGCTGGGGATCAAACGACCAGAGGTGCTCAGCTACATCTCTGATTTATTTATTTATTTTTTCCCTAGGATGCTCCTCGTAGCATCTTTCCCAACGCTTTGGGCACCCTGTGGTGAGACAAGTGATCAGACAGCCCTCACCTTCCTTCTGAGAATGTACTCTGCTAACAGAGCAAGGAAAAGCTCCCTGACATCCCTCCTAAATCCTCCTTTACTTAATTTCACTCCAGTGCTTCCAGATGATGATAATTAACCTCTCTTCCTGCAGACAAATAGCAAGAGCTTAGAGGGCTGAGCAGGGAGAGGTTGGGCAGGGTTTCCTATGCACACAGTCAGATCTCCTGCTTAATCTACTTTTAGTTCTCTTGGCTTCCACATGGCCTACACTGACTTAGCACCAGCTAATGATCTGGCCCATTGATTTTAAACTCCCTGCTCCATCCTTTTAATTCAACTCACGGTCACCAGTGCCAGCCTGAGACTTATGAATCCCAGGGAAGGGCTGGGGGCTAAATAGATGTTCCAGCTTTATTATCACAGGGATGGGACTGCTCTGCATTTATTTATTTATTTATTTATTTCAGGCTGGAAAAAAACCAACACCTCACAAACCACCAATTAGGAAATGAGGGGATGTACACAAATAGCCCAGAACCCCCTGGTAGCACTTGTGTCTTTATGGGAGGCCACGTGATGGCTCAACACATTCCTATTTTCTGCTTCATGGCTTTCATACTGTGGAGGCAACACACACCGAGTCCCAGCTGGCAGCTCAGCTCACCCTTGGTATTGCAATTAAAGCCTCCTTGGCATCCAGTTGGGGTGATGCTCCCCAGAGGCCTCCTTAACATTTTCCAAAGGGACAAAAGCTCAGGATTTGGAGATGCTGCTGGAGCCTGGCACCGGGCGGGCTGCCCAGAGGCAATGGAAACACTTGTCCAGGGCTGCTGTGTCCTGCAAGGCAGGATGCTCCCCAGACCTCTCCCTGGAAAGCAAGGAGCCACACAATATGTTTTCTTTTAATTGCCACTCGGTTCAAGATATCCTCCAAACTCTGTCATCTGGGCAGGAAGAGTTTTCCCGCCTCTGCGTTTCCCCTTCCCTGACCTTCACGTGTCCATCCTGCTTTGCCTCCTGGCTGCAGCTTGAGGCTGGGGGAGATGTTGTGCTCACACTGCCTAAGAATATATGTCCTGGGAATGGTGCCATTTCAGTGCACTTCCAGCAAAGCCATTTAATGTAGTAAAAATACTCCCAGGTTCCACCCTGAATCACAGGCCTGATGAAGGCCGTGTTGGCTGCTGACAGGCACCAGCTAATGGGAAGCTCTGTGGGAGGCTGATTTTTACAGTGATTCCTGTCTGAACAACCAAAAAAAACTAAATGGAAGGGAGGAAAAAAGTGTTGCAAGAAAGCCCAGAGCATGAGAGAGTGATTTGAGATCACGGAATCCCAGACTGGTTTGGATTGGGAGGGACCTTCAAGATGATCCAGTCCCAAACCCCTGCCATGGGCAGGGACACCTCCCCCAGCCCAGGCTGCTCCAAGCCCCATCCAACCATCCAAATTTCCAGGGATGGGGCAGCCACAGCTTCCTTGGACCAAGGATTAGGAGAGGGAGTGACTGGAGAGCATCTGAGCCTACCCCTGAAAGGCTCAAACCCCTATAAACCAGCAACACCCCAGAGCTTTGTACTGGTAATGGAGCAGCTCCAAGGCCAGAAGACACCACAGACCATTTCCTTCAGCCTCTTTTTGTTGTTGGATTCAGGGGGTTAGGAACATACTGAGGGCTTTGGGCTGAATGTGTCTGCCTTTTGAGGAGGAAATTCAGGCTTGATTTGAAAGCCTGCAGCAGCAGAGAGATGCAGTGCTTTCCATGGCACTTTGTTCAAATAGTCCATCACTCGGGTAAAAATTATTTCTATTTGAATATGTCAGGATTCCACTGCCAGTCATAAATACACCTTTCTCCACAAGATTAAAGATTGCTTTGCTAACCACAATTTTCTCCCTATGAAAGTACTCACACACCTTAATCAAATCAGTCACCTCTCCATCTCTTTTTTTTTTTTCCTTTTTTTTTTTTTCCCTGATAAACTAAGCAGATTGGATTTCTGAAAGTCTCAGGGCAAGGCACTTTCTCCAGCTCTCAAGTAAAGTTTCTTGCACTTTTTAAAAAAATTTGACAGTCTTCAGCCCTCCCCCCAAACTTCTTTTTCAAACTGACAGCAGACAACCAGCTGGTCTGCACATCCCAGCCTTGGAAAACATTTTTCCTTTCCTAATTACAACTCCCTTCTTCTTTTCTTGGGAGTGTTTGGTGGGACCCTGGTGGGAATTTCTGGTGAGCTTCTTACTTACCAAGACCCCTTAACTTTATTCCCTAAGATGGGCTGAATTCCTTAAATCTGCACATCCCAGCCTTGGAAAACAGTTTTCCTTTCCTAATTACAACTCCCTTCTTGTCTTCTTGGGAGTGTTTGGTGGGACCCTGGTGGGAATTTCTGGTGAGCTTCTTACTTACCAAGACCCCTTAACTTTATTCCCTAAGATGGGCTGAATTCCTTAAACCTGCACATCCCAGCTTTGGAAAACAGTTTTCCTTTCCTAATTACAACTCCCTTCTTGTTTTCTTGGGAGTGTTTGGTGGGACCCTGGTGGGAATTTCTGGTGAGCTTCTTACTTACCAAGACCCCTTAACTTTATTCCCTAAGATGGGCTGAATTCCTTAAACCTGCACATCCCAGCCTTGGAAAACATTTTTCCTTTCCTAATTACAACTCCCTTCTTGTTTTCTTGGGAGTGTTTGGTGGGACCCTGGTGGGAATTTCTGGTGAGCTGCTTACTTACCAAGACCCCTTAACCCTATTCCCTAAGATGGGCTGAATTCCTTAAATCTCTCTGGGTAACTTTGCAACTGTCTGTTTAAAATCCTTCCTCTCCCTGTCAAACCTGGTAATCTCTTTGCTCTGAGTAAAAGCTGGAGTTAAGCAGCACAGGGCTTGCTACAACCTTGTGCAGATTTCTCCTTAGCCAACATTTTAAGTGCATTTTAATGACTTCACAATTTTAAAACAAATGCAATCCTCGTTGCTTCCCAGTATCCTGGTAATGATTGCTAATCATATTCATGAAATACAAATAATTCTGTTAAATTATTAAAAAAAAAAAAAAAAAAAAAAAGGGAGAGGAAGGTGAGAACATCTTGAGGGATGGAGATGTTATTAGTTTCTTCTCCTCAAGTAGCAAAGAGCTAAATATTGCTGAGATTCCCTTGTGTTTTCAGCATGCCCTGCAGTTCTCTAAGCCTGGGATTTTCCCTCGTGTCTCCAGGTTTCTTCACCAACACTCTGAATTTCTCATTTTTGCTAATTACCATGTTCCTCATCCTGTTTCTCTTCTCTTGTCTTTTTTTTTTTTTTCCTAATTGTTGCCTTTGTTTCACCACTGGGCCAAAAAGGGATTTTAGGCCACGCTGTCCTTTTTCTTGTGCTGCAAATTGTGGTTTTTACCATGGCAGGAAATGCAGAAAGACAAATCAGTCCTTGCCACAATGCTGGGGCTGATTATAAAGCACGAGAGGAGTGGATACAAGAAAATACTCAAGAAAATATTCCCACTTGCACCTAGCTGCAAAAATCTCTCAATCAGCCAAATTTGGCCATTTTCAAGTCTCTGGTGCTCATCTAATCACAGAGGGACAGCAAGCTCTAATACCTGTGATGCCACCACTTCTTTCCACCCATCACATTTTGCTTAAAAAAAAGCTCACAGATGAAGGAAAAGGCTTAGTTTAATTCCCCAAATTGATTTTTTGAGGGTGGGTTTGCTGCTGGCATGCAAGCCAGGTTAAACCACAGGGAGAGGAGGCAAAAAAAAAAAAAAAATCCAGCAAGGGTAGAAAATTGAAATAATTTGATGCTTCCAGCTCATGGCACTATGGCCAATATAAATGGCCCAGAACTGATCCAGGAAATTATACTGAAAGCAGCTGATTAAAAGCTTATGGCTAAAAGTGCATCATGGCCTTGGAATAACAAGTAGGAAAATTATGGGGGGGGGGGGGGAGGATGCCCTAGGACCACAGCTCTGCTAGCCAATTGTTTTGCCTTCAAGAAAAGGAAAGAGGCAGGACACAACTTTCTTTTGCTATAAATGGAGCAAACCCATGTGAGAAACACACCTGGAGGTGGAATTTTGATAGAGAGCTGCTAGTTCAGAGCCTCTCTCCCTGCCTCTAGAAAAGCCTCTGGCCAAACCAGGTTGAAAGGCTCCAGTAGCTTTTCAGACCTTTCTGGGTCCAAGCTGAGGTGAGTTCTGGCACCTGAACACCCTTCACTGAGTTTTCATGGTTCCAATGTCCCCTTTCTGAGCCTCTGGAGCTCAGGAAAACTTATCTATAGATCAGGTGTGTCAGGAAGGTAGTTTAAGTCCCACTCCTATTTTTTTTTTGTGTGTGTGTGCACTTTTCCCCCTGAAATGTGAGTTTTGAACTTTGTGTGGGTGAGAAAATAAATAATAAAAAAAGAGAAGATGTTTTTGTTTTCAACATGTTTTGCTTTTTGGAAAGCTCTGCTGAGGAGGAGGTGCACAATGCTTGGCAGCTTCCCCTCTGGCCATACCTTGTGTTTGGTCGGTGTTGCCAGAATTTAATCCTCATTTTTGGGGTTCAGATGAACCTCAGGTCTCACAGTTAATCCAAGGCTTGAAGTTTCACCTTGCTTTGAGAGGAAAAGGCAGAAAACTGAGTGATACTCCTGAGTTCAGCACAGGTCTGTCCCGGAGCTGCTTCTGGGCCAAGGTGCACAGCATTGAGCTGAGGTTCACGGAGCTTCCTACTCCCTCAGTCCTCACAGACAATTCCAGGGATTTCTGCAAGATAGAAAAATAGATTGATTGATCAATTAATTGATCCCTGAGTCAGCCTGGATCACCCTGGGTGGGTGGCAGAGGTGAGAGCCTGGACTCACTTGCCTAAACATCAGTTTTAATGAAATCAGGGTTCTTTTGTGAGCCTTTTCCTTTTTCATTTGTGAACCTTTTCCTTTTTCATTGTGAACCTTTTCCCTTTTCATTTGTGAACCTCTTCCTTTTTCTGCTGCTGTCTCAGGACATGTAAAGAGGTGTTCTGCAAATAAGCATGAACATTGTCTATCCAGGGTGATTGTCAAACAGCCAGATTAAGAACAGGGAAAATGGGCACACGGTGTTCAGGCATAAAACCACTGGAAAAGATGCTCAACAATGAAGTGGAATTAAATGAAATTCTAGCCACTCAGAATACATTATCCCTGCAGCATGTCCATGAAATCACTCTCTGAATTGCAGAGTAATTTGCTCTTAGCCTGCGAAGCCTTTCTGTTGGTTTTTTTTTCCCCCCCTTCCTTTTATGCCCCCTCCCCTTATTTTTTTTTTTTTTAATTTTTTTTTTTTAGAGCAATCATTTGGGAACTCATTTCTCACTCATTTTGCTCCCAAAGGAAATATTCTCCAAGGGGAACAATAGTGATGCCTCATCCTGACGTTACGGGTCACTCATTCAGCAGCAGTAATGGGACCAATTCCCAATTGCTCTGCCTGTGTGCACTGAGCTGCTGCTGGAAGTGTTTTCATGTCCTTTAACTCCTCTCTGGGTTACTACTGGCTCATTGCTCCAGCAGCCACCAATTTGTCTTTGCAGAGGAGCAAGCTGTGTAGTCTGACCTGGCAAGGCTCCACGGGAAGCTCTTAACAGAAGCAGCAGCTCTGGTGGGGATAGAGGGGGAATAAAACTGCACAGCTCGACCCAAAGCAGGGACAGAGGAATTAATTGTCACCAAAATTGCTCCTCTGCTGTAGACCCCAGGCAGGATGAGCTTCATCACCAGCTGGACAGGGTGTATGTGACCACTTGTGTGTCTCTGTCATCATTTGCTCAAGGAGGGACAGCACAGCCCAGTCCCTGGGATGCCACCATCCCCTGCTGCAGGCTTTGTGGAGCCCTCATCCCCATCTTCCAGTGCCTGAAGAGCAGCTACAAAGAGGCTGGAGGTCTGGATTTACAAGGAATCACATGGAAAAGATGAAGGGTAATGGGTACATGCAAGTTACTTCTGGTGGGATTCCAACTGGACACAAGACAAAGATTTTTCACTGGAAAAATCCCCTCAGGGAAGTGGTGGATTTCCCCAACTTTTAATATGGAGAAGGTGCAGGGGCATCTTGTCCAGATCATGATTTTGCCAAGAAAGGTTGGACCAGATAACCCCTGAGGTGCTTCCAACCTGGTGTTTCCTAAGTCTGCAATCCTATATTGTTGCTTGTATCTCACAGAACCATGGTTTGGGTTGGAAGGGACCTTAAAACCCATCCTTTCCCACCCCCTGCCATGCCCAGGGACACCTCCCCCAGCCCAGGGTGCTCCAAGCCCCATCCAACCTTCAGCACTGCCAGGGATGGGGCAGCCACAGCTTCTGGGGGCACCCTGGGGCTCAGCACCCTCACCCCAAACAATTTCTTTCCAAGATCTCATCTCCATCTCCCCTTTTGCAGCAGGAAACCATCCCCACCTCTCCTATCCCTCCATCCCCTTGTCCAAAGTCCCTTTCCAGCTGGATTTTGTGAAGCTCAGAGGATGAGAGCTCTGTTAGACATCAGAGAACCTCCTCCAGCCTCATTAGTTCCTCCAGTCTCTGAATGATTTATTATCATAATTAAAAGGCCTGGGACTCATCCTGACATTTCCCTTTGCCATTTCCATGACTGGAGAAGAGGTTTGGAGAGCAATTGGATTTGAAGAGCAGAGATGCTACGTTCACTTCACCCCAATGTGGATGATGACACAGAGGAGCCTTGAGCTCTGTGGGTTCTGTTTTGGGGCTTTTTATTAAAAAAAAAAAAAAGAAAAAAAAAAAAAGAGGCAATCTGTTCATTTCACAGATGCTCAAGAGCTCTTCAGAAATAATACAGGTGTGCATGGAAATAAATCTGCTTTGTTTACTGTAATAAATTCAGCTGGAAAAAAAAAAAGAAAAAAGGAAAAAAGGACTGAAAAGTTTTTCTTTTGGAAATAGCTTTTCAGTCACATCAAAGAAAGTTCAAGATGCTCAGCACTGGTGATAACAAAACCAGATTTTGGTCAAAATTAAGATAAGCAGAAGAGGAAAGCCTCTTACTTGGGGAAAAAAGAAGAGTTGAATGTTGATTTTTTTAAAAAATGTATTTGTATTCCTTAGTTCCTTTTTCTAATTGAGTCTTCAGTCCTTCAAAGCCTCAAAAATGCATTTAGCTCACAGCATCATGAAAACCTTCATGGACTTCAATCTGCATTCTCTTGCTGAGATGTCACTATTGGAATCTGGACATAAAAAATTAAGTTCAAAAAAATAAAAATTGCCTCAGTGCTATTTCATCTTCCATATCTCAAGGTTTTCATCTTCCTCAGTGTCCTTGTCACATTTCAATGCTGTTTATGCTCCTGTATCAACCCACACATCCAGGCTGTCAATCCCAACCAAATTTGGTGTTTGCTTATAAAAAGCCCTACACAGACATCAAAAATGGATCCACTAAAAGTCAATACAAAATGTGTCCATCATAAAATAACCCCAAAACATGTTTTTCACTTCTCCCTGCACAAGGCCACAGTGAGGTTGAGATGAGCACTCAGCTCAGTGACACGAAGATTCCAAGTTTGTAGAAGTTTGGTGAGACTCAGCAGAGAAGGAAAGCTGGAGGTGGGATTCAGCCTGGGAAAGGGACAGCTGGGAAGGGATAATAAGGTCTGGAAGTCCAGGTGGGAGTGCCAGAGAAACTATGGAGAGGCTCAATTCATAGAATCATAATTACAGAATAATTTAGGTGGGAAGGGACCTCTAAAGGTCCCCCAGACCAACCCTCACCCAGATCAGAGCCTCACCTTGGATATCTCCAGGGATGAGGCCCCAACCACCTCCCTGGGCAGCCTGGTCCATTGTTCCATTACCAGTTCCATTCTGCTTTTGTCAGTAAAAAATTAAGGATTATTGAAGGAAGTTAATGACAGAAAGGTCCAGAAAAAAACCTGAAGACAAAAGGAGATTATTCTTGTCAATAAGGGAAGAGGAGCAGCACTCCATGGAGTTCTGACTAGGAAAAAAAAAAAAATTTAGATTGCTTGTTCTAAGTTCACTTGCACTTCAGGATTCATTTGGCAGCAAAACCCTAGAACTGGCAGGCACATTGATGATAAAATGTTTCACAAAGAGGAAAGGTCTTTTCAAGCAAAACATGTTGGTTTCTGGGAAAATATTTCTAATCATCTTTTTCTCCAGAAGCAAATAAACAAACCACCCAACCAGAAATCCCTTTTTCTTCAAGCTTATGTGAGTTCTTCCACTTTATGTCATGATTATCCATTTAAAAACAGAAAAAAAAAAAAAAGAAATAAAAAAAGGAAACAGCAGTGTGGGAGGCTGGGAAGGAGAGGGAGGTCTTAGAAAAATGAAAAGAAAGTCAAAATCTTTGCAAGATGAGTGTGAGAAAACCCATGGAAAGGGATCTTTTTTTTTTATGACTTAATTATGACTTGAATGGCTCATGCTGCTCCCATCCAACCTCTTCTATTCCCAGGAATGCAAAGGAATGCTCTGGGCATTTCTGACCCCACAAACACTTGTCCTGTCTTCTCCTTGACCACTTAACCCCAATGCTGGCAGCAAGGCAGAGCCTCACCTCCCTGGGTTGTCAGCTTGAGTCCTCCTACCCTTGCTCTGCAGACTCCTTTTCCTCTCCCAGCAAAGATTTAAGGCAGGAATAATAGGGTTTGGTCATTATGATGTTTTGGTGTGTGTTTTATAGGGCATCCTGACTCACTGATTCAGGGAAGAACTTTGGGGCTTGCTACAGAATTGCCAGGCTCAATCAATCCTGCTGCTGGCTTCTCCTGGAATTTTATGAAGTGTAACTTCTATACCTGGGACTGCACAGATCTGTGTATTTTTATATATATATATATATGTGTGTGTGTGTGTGTGTGTGTGTATTTAGATATATATGTATATATAGGAGGTACTGTATTTTTGTTTCTGGAAGAACCAGTTAAAAGCAAACAGGAAAACACTGTAATGAAAACCATCAAGTCTCAAAATGCTGAAAGCAGCACAAGGCTCTCTCCAGGTCCAGAAAAGACAATAACTGCCATGAATTCCCTGCCAGGAATGTCTCCAAGCTCAGTTGCTCAGAGAGTTAACAAGGTCATTGCCTTTATTTTGCCTTTTTCTTTTTTTTTTTGTGAGCTGGATGCAGTCACCACCTCATAGGGCTCTAAAACTCTTGGGTCAGTGATTCCCAGAATGGGTCATAAATCAACTTTCTGCTGGAGGTGTAGAGGGGCAAATTTTCTTTTGGGGTGCCAGTTCTTTATGAAAATGAGCTAGGAGTTAGGAAGCACTCAAAGAAGCTCAGCCTGCTTGTGGGCAGGATCTAGGGTATGAGATAAACAGAAAAGGGCATCTCAGTGCTGACACCATGGTCCATATCCATGTTTAACCAGTATGTTCTCCTTCTCCCTTTTCCATACTTGAAGGGTGCAGAGAGCACAGCCAGGGTTTTTCCAGTGGTGCCCAGTGATGGGATCAAGAGTGTTTCATCCAGCTGAATTTCTTCATGAAATCTGTGGAAGCTTAAGGTCTTTGAACCAGAAAAATTTTCTGAAATTTGTGGGTTCAAAAGTTACGAAGGACCAAGTCAGACGAGCAGATATTTCAGCTACATTTCCCTAGGAAGCCAGCCTAAGAAAATAATCACATCCTTCACAGAAAATGTACGTAGAGAGATTCATCAGATAGGAGTTTGAACTGTGCACACGTCCAGGTTTCCTACTGGAGAGGAATCCTCCCACCCAGAGTGTCCCACTCTGACATCCTGGCAGGAAAATTGTAGCCCCTCCAAGCTGTGTCTTATCCCAGAGCCAAGATGAGACCTCAAACCTCCCAGGATTTCAGTGCACAGCTCTTGTTCCTCAAACACACCTGCCAAGAAAATAAGAAACCCTATCAGTGACTTTCTAGGTTATAGCAGTAAATCTGGTAACCTCAAGACCACTGGCACTGCCCTTCCATCTCCTCTGTCCTGAGTGGATCTGAAGTACAGCTGGGTCAGGTTCTTGGGTCAGGTTCTTGGTAGTGAGGATCTCAGTGTCATTAAGGAAAAAATTACTTTGGAAGTTTAGGTACTGCTGGGTTTATAGGTCCAGAGGTCTGCAGGGCAAGGAGAAGCATTCAGATCATGGAAGGTCAGGAGATGAGGGTTGCAGGAGGGACACTGTGGGGATGGGGATGTGGGATCCTCCTCCAAGTGGGGAGGGCAAGAACAGGCTGACCCCACTGGAATAAAGAGCAGAACTCTGTTTTTATTGGTGAGATTCAGCTTCCAGAGTGCTGAGGGTTGTTTTCTCATCTGTCATGGACAGCTCACACTGCATCTCCCCATACATTTTCTATTTTAGGGTACCAGAAGAAGCAGGGATTTCATCACTTCCCTCCCACAGAGGCCAACTACTCAGCATAGGTGGAAATTGCATCTTAATTTCCCTTTTAGTGAGCAGGTTGATACCTGCTCCATCAAAAGGATGGCATTTCTCTAAGAGCAGGGCTGCACAACTCAAAGGAAATGATCAGCACAATGAGTGGACAATTGTGACTCTTTCTCTGATGATATTTGGAAATGAGAAATTACAACATTCTATTTCAGTGGAAAAAGGGGGTTGGGACTTATTGAAAAATGGAAAGAGAGAAAAAAAAAAAAAAGATAAAAATCAAAGTTCCCCTTTCCAGGAAGAGCACTTAACAATATGCAAGCAAAGTGGATAAAAGCAGCTCGGTAACAACCCCAATTGCACAGAGATTGTCTCCTGCATTCCTGCACATCTTTGCCTTTTTGACATTTAACTTTAATTTATAGCAATTTAGCTTGCTCTTAGAGCCTGCTCTGTACGTTTGGGAAAGCAAAGTGATCTGTTAAATGTTTGTCTGAAATTCAAATCAGGCACAAAGCAGCTTTGTCTTTTCCTTAAAAGATAAAAAAAGAGTGTGTGTGTCCCCCATCTGAACATCCTCATTTTGGCACAGAGAGGCAAATTGTGCTCCTATTATAAATTGATTATTAGACAAGAGGACAACTACAAATTATTTTGCCCATTGGTCAAGAGTTACACCATTAGATGCCCCTAGTTAGAGTCCTAAATTCACACTCACAGATAAGGTCCCAAATCGAGGGAAAAACAAACCACTTGGGCACAAGGGACAAGTCCTGTCCTGTCCCCCTCTTCCTTCAGAGCTCAACAAACACCACGTTGCAGATTGGGAAGATGAGTGATTCAGAACTCAACCAAATTATTGAGATTTTGGGGAGCTGCCAAGAGCTCTCCTGAGCAGAGCAGCCGTGCCCATGCCCTCTGACTTTTTACAAGGGTGTAGCCAGAAGAGAAGAGGTGATGGCTTTAAACTCCAAAAGATGAGCTTCAGGTTAGATTTTGGGAAGAAATTCTTCACTAGGAGGGTCATGAGACATGGCACAGGTTGTCCAGAGAAGTTATGGATGTTCCAGGGCTGGAAGTGTTGTTGAGGAGCTTGAGCAACCTTGTGGAAGGCAAGGGAGGGGGGTTGGAACCAGGTGATGGTCCCTTCCAACCCAAACCATTCCATGATTCCAGGATTCTGCTGGGATCCCACAGCCCCAAAGCAGTCCCTTCTCTTTGTCTTCTCCATCTCCACTTTTCCATCACAGAAGGACCACACTGACCATGCCTGGCTTCATTTCACACCCCAGTAAGGTATCTGCAGGGCTCACCCAGGGATGCAGAGCCTGCAGGGGGGGGGAGGAAGGACCAAGGCAGGAAATATTTATCCAAGATGTTGCTGGAGTGAACCCTGCACTGAAACACCCAGTCCAGATCATGACCTGGGCAAAACTAAAGCTGGGAGAACAGTGAGCAGGACCCAGAATTTGCTCCACAACATCCTTTTATTTAGCAATGGGAATTTAACATCCATAGCCAGTTAAGTTTAAAAAAAAAAAAAAAAAAGTTATTTTTCTGCTAAGCTGAGGAGGCAAACTGGATCATAGAGAAGTCCATGAGCACCACAGCCAGAGCAGAAGGATCCCTGGCCATGAAAAAGCACAGAGAGAAGAAATAAGACAGCACTTTTTGGGCAGCACTGAGCTATCTGGAGAGCATGATTGCTCCTGGAGTCACAGCTTTCTCCAGGAGTCTGGAATCTGAAGTTGTTGGCTACTGAGATTTTTCCATGCACATTAATTTATTGTCTGAAAATATAATTTCCTTGTTTCCATTTTAACAAAATCAATGATTAGAAGAATCAATTCTGAGGGGGGTTTTTTTGTTTGTTTGTTTTGTGGGGTTTTTTTGTTTTGTTTTATTTGGGTTTTTTGTTATTCTTTGGGCTTTGGTTTTTTTGGTGTTTTTTTTTTTATTGTTTGTCTGGGATTTTTTTTTTTGGTGTGTGTTTATCTTTGTTTTGTTTGGTTTTTCTTGTGGTGTTTTTTTTTGCCTCTTCCTGCTCATGCATCCTCTACCAGTGTCCTGCAATTTTCCCAGGGCTGCCAATTATTCAAAATTATTCACTGATGACCTTGTGAATATTCTTGGCCTTTCTGTTGCTTGCAAGGAGCTTGTGAGCAGAATAATGTTGGAAAGCAGGGACAGCTCTGAGGCTCAGCAGTTGTTCTGGACTCCAGGAGAGAGCTACATGGGCCACAGCATCTCCAGCTGACCCTCCAGCTCATTAAATCCCACTCCTTAATGCCTCTGGGCAACCAACTTGGTACCTGAGCTGAACCTTCTCTTCCATAGCAAGGTTTGCTTTGATGATAATGGTGAAATTATTCATGTCTGCAAGGTGCTGCTGTGGTAATGTCAGTGTAGGGCTGAGGTAGAAATATCCTGAGTCATTAATTCAGAGAGGTAACATAATAAGGGTTGTGCTTCTGGTCTGGTTGAGGGACTGAAAATCAGGGTTCTGGGGTAATTTAAAAAAAATTTGAATGGAAGTTCCTAGAAATTGTGAGTTAGTTGGATAGGGGCTGTTGCTCTCAGTGTGGGAGCACTGAGAAATCCAGCAGCCATTTACATACAGGGCCTCTTTCAGCCTCATAAATCAACTCCAAACCCCAGCCCTGTGACCGTTCTGGGATGCTGGCTGGGGGCAGGCAATTTCTGTAGCTGTTGCCTCAACAACTGCAGGGCCAGGACTCTTTGCAGAAAAATGCACACTTGAAAAAGAGTCCCTGACACAGCTGAAGAGGTTTGTTTAAAATTTCCAGCAAATGCTGCTGGAAAAGTCCTTCTCAGCTCTTACTGTAGCACTTGTTAGAAACGGTGCAAAAATCCATCCTTGGGAGGTCAAGCACCCCTGTGACTTTCTTATTTTGCAGGACTCTGACACGGGGATGAAAATCTTCCTTGCAGCCCCCAGCTTTTCCATCCCTGGCCTCCTGCCCTGGGTTTTCCACTGGAGGTCTCCTGCAAAGTTTCTATCAAAAGCCTGAGCTGCTGTGGGATGGAGGGCAGAGCTTCAGCACTGACATTTCAGGGAGGGAAAAGCCCACAGGAGGTTTGAACACTGACATCCTTGCTCCCATTGCTGTGCCCAGCACCACGTGCAGCTCCTGGGTTTTTAGAGGCTGAAGGGAACTGGAATATCTGGGTCTTGGCCAGGACCTTCATCACCAGCACACAGCTTTGCATCATGCATATATTTGCTTATTGCCATGGTATCTACTTTGTCACCTCACTAGGGGATAATGTGGATATTAAGGGCATCTTCTGCATAATATTCCTCTTCCCCAGTAATTCCTGCTGGGAGAGTCATTCTTCTGTAGCACAGACACGACAGCATTGAGCCCATAATGTTGGAGCTGAGCTGCAGCCTATCTTTTAGGGAAGAGTCCTGTCTCACTTTGCAGCCTGGAGGGATAAGGAATTTACCACTGGTTTTGCAAAGCTCTTCGATGCATGGTCAAAAAAATAAAAAAAAAAAAAATTAAAAAAATCACATTTCATTTCTGATGTGAGTTTTTCCAACTTCAGTGTCTAAGTGTGTCAGAGCAGCACATGGTGGGAAAAAAAAAAAAACACACCAAAATCAACAAATGAGAGCTACAGGTCCCCTGAGACCAGAGGCAAATGAAATCTTGCTGATCCAGGCATTTGTTCCACATTCATCATCACTGTCTGAGCACGTGTGAACTACATGGGAAACTGGAGCTGCTGGGGTTGTTTTGACAGACCCAGCTTGTCTCCAAATGCCCTTGATTTTCCTCTGCCCCATGGGACATCCTGGCAAGTTTGTTTCTTTTTCTTGCCTGAAATCTTCCTTCCTTTTTGTAAATGGATTTTTTTTTTTTCTATAAAAAACCCCACTTCTCTGATTTGTTCTTGTCTGGCCCAGGTTCAGAGCACAAGGCCATTGGTGGTCAGTTGGTTTTCTTTTCCCTCATTTCAACATTGCTGTTATGAAGGGTGAGAAAATGATGGAGAAGGCTGCTGAGGAGCACTCCCGTGGCTTTGATCCATCAGTCAGGTGTGGTCTCAGTATTGAGATGAGGAGGAGCCTGAGAACTTGTGGTTCTTCCACCTCTGGTGATGCCTTGCAGACTCCTTTTTGAGTATGGAATAACAGAATCAGAGAATCAGAGAATGGTTTGGGTTGGAAGGGACCTTCAAGCTCATCCAGGTCCAATCCCCAGACACCTCCCACCAGCCCAGGTTGCTCCAAGCCCCATCCAACCTGACCTTTGAAACTTCCAGGGATGGGGCAGCCACAAATTCCTTGGGCAACCTGTTCCAGGGGCTCAGCACCCTCAGAGGAAAGGATTTCTTCCTAATGTTCAACCTAAATCTCCCTTCTTCAAGTTTCAAACCATTTCCCCTTCTCTCACTACACACCCGTGTAAAAATCACAGAATCAGAGAATGTTTAGGTTGGAAGAGACCTCCAAGAGACCAAGGTTTTTGCCTGCAAGGATGTGGATTTCCCCTGTCAGTTCTTACAAGCACGAGGCAGAAATATTTTAACTCTACAAAGCCCAGGAATCTGGCCACCTAAAGAGGTAAGAAATAGTAAAATCCATTTCATTTTAAAGCCTCCTCAAGATTGTTAGATTGTCCCAGTGTGGGTATGAGTTACTGGTGCCTGAGGAAAACTACATGACACCTCATCTAACAAATTAAATGTTTCCATGCAATTAAAATAAAGCACTCAGCCTTAGTGTAATAAACTTGAGGCTATTAGTATTCCTAGCACTGTTGCCTTCATTGTGCTTTACAGTGCCATAAATACAGGCTCAGCATGATGGCTCAGCAGACACTGGGCACGGAGAAAAATGTGTTGTAATATTTGTTATTAAAACATTAAAAAGTCCTTTACTTGAGCACACACATTTTAAAAATGTCTCTGACTTGGAGCTTCTGCTTTTAATCTCTCCATGTGCCCTGGGGCACTTCATCATGGCTTCCTGCTGGAGTGACAGGGAGAGTTGGAGCCAGGGGCTGGATGGATCCCTTCTGCTGCTCTGGGGCAGGGAAAAGTGTCTGATGAATCCCAACCCTGGCCTAGGAGAAGACTGGAAAGTGATCCAAAGGTGGTTGAAGCCCTTGGGAATTTTTCCGTGGGTGCTGGGTATTGAGATGACCACCCAGAGCAAATGCAGAGTTTAGTTCATGGGATTTGCCTGAGTTAAAGGACAAAAGTGTGAGAAAGGTAGAGCTAAAAATGTGGTAAGAACTTGGAACTGTCCTGAAGGAAAGCAAGAGCTGACTTGAGGGTGGGAGAAGCAGCAGCAGTGTCTCAGGTGCTCTGGCAGGGGTTATCCTGAAGAACTGTATTCCCATTTCCCTTCTTCCAGCAGCCTGGAAGACCTCCCTGTGAAAGCCTGCTCTTTCACTGAGTTATTTTTGCCCTTGCAGGTCTCTATAGAGGGTTAATACATTCCACACCCATTTTCCCCCATTACAGCCTGGCTAAGCCAGACATATTTGCATTAAGTCAAAGAACAGGGTTGCAAGACTTCTAATAAAATCCAAACAGAAACTCTTTCTCCACTAATAGTTTCAGTTAAAAATAGGCAACAAATTTCCTCTTTATAAACTTGGGCATATTCTTCTGGGTTAGAGCTGTTTTCCCCATTCTTTGTCCACCCTGTAGGTACTGAATGTTCTCAGCACTTGTTCTATCAGTTGTAACAACTGCCAGGATCATTCATCTTTAGCAGTAACTGCATTTTACTTGCTTTGCTTTATTTTTTTTTTTAACCTTTGCTTTCGCATTTTTGGTTTTGCTTCGGAATTTCTTTTCCTCCCTTCATTTTCAACACTCTGGAAGTGGGTGCCACTCATGCCCTCACACTACACTCCTCTAAGCTCAGCTCAGCTCCTCCTGCACACTCCCAGGTCCATGACACCACATCTCTTCCCACAGCTGCTGAAAACCCATGCAGCACCTTTCTAAATCACCTGAGCTGGCCAAAGCAGGAGCAGTTAGGAGTGGATCTCTCTCCTTTGTGCCAGCTCCTTCCCAGCTCTATCCCTTTCTCTTTAGAAATGGACTCACTGTTGACCTCACATTTCATAAGTTCTGTCATTTCCAGCTTAAAATATTGTTAGTGGATTTTCTTAGCATCCTCTGCAGCACAGAACTTGGGGGGGGGGATTGATTTGTGCTGTGTCTGTTCATGGTTTTGAGAATCCCCTTACTGCCTCTTTATCAATAGCTGTCCTGCTTTTCCAGGCAGCTTCACAATTTGTCTCTGCTACTCCAGATGGATTTAAAACAAGGAGGTTTATCTCTCAGCTATTTCTGGCTCAGTCTCCCTATCACCTCTGCCATCATTCCCCCTCCTACTGAGCTTCAACCACCAGAGAATGAAATGCATTTTGGAAATGTCTTGTTTATGCCACATAAAGGATGAGCAGCTTAGCTGGGGAGCTGTCCCTTTAGCGTCCTCCTGCAGACACCCTCAGCAAATCTTCAGCTTATTTCTCAAGCAAAATATAAGAAAGTTTGCAATCCAGTGTGTGAAGGCATCACCCCTGTGAAACTTGGCAGTCAGGGGTGCATAAAGGTTACCTACTGGGAGAGTTTTGAAGACAACAGCACAAAAGTTCTTATTAGCTCCCTGAGAGCCTTTAAACTTTACAGAGCGTCACAAGGCGGCCATCTGGCTCCTGGGGACATCATCCAGAGCAAAGCCCTCACCATTTACACCACATAAATCTGGGGAGATTTCAGTGTAAGGTGACCATAAAAATGGAGAAGGACTACAAGTCAGAGCACTTGTCTGACGGCAATAAAAATATCAACAATGCACAGAGTGAGTCCTTTCCACCCAAATTTCTAATTCCTTTCACCAGCAGAAGTGAAACGGCACGGGCAGAGCAGGCAGTGGGAGAAGACAAACCAGGGCTCTCAGAAATGGAGGGGTTTCCACTGCTGGAGGGAGAAATCTTGTCACAGGAGGCACTGGGATCAATCATGGAATCTTAGAATTGTTTTGGTTGGAAAAGCCCTTGAAGATCACCAAGTGCAACCATTCCCCCAGCACTGCCAAGGCCACCCCTGCCCCATGGCCCTCAGCACCACATCTCCAAGGCTTGGAAATCCCTCCAGGGATGGGGACACCAGGGCCTGACAAGAAGAAATTGTTCCCAATCTTCAACCTAAACCTCCCCAGGCACAACTTGAGGCCAAAAGTTCCTCTTGTCCCATCCCTTGTTCCCTGGGAGCAGAGCCTGACCCCCCCTGGCTCCAACCTCCTCTCAGGGGGTTGCAGAGGGTGAGGTCCCCCCTCAGCCTCCTCTGCTCCAGGATCAACCCCTCAGCTCCCTCAGCCACTTTTCAGGAGACCTGTACCCCAGACCCATCCCCACACCTGTCGTACTGCTCCATTGCACTTCTCTGGACACACAAGAACAGCAAAAATTAACTTATCTAACAGATTCTCACTTATTTTTGTCACTCTGAAGTTTTGGGGTTTTTTTTTTTTTGCTGTTGTTGCTCCATGGGAAATGCAAGACCAAGGCATCAACCCAGACCAGTGCCTCTGACCATGGGTGACTTGGGCTCAGTGTCTCACGGGAGGAATTTGCTATTTACTGTGTGAATGAAAGCTCCATCCTGAGAAAATCTCCTGCTGGAACTCACATGGGAAGACATTCACCTCAGAGCTTTCTGAGCACAAGAAGAAAGAAGCCTACTAAGCCTTACAGTCCCTGTCTTTCCCTTCCCACCCCAGCACTGCCCAATTAGTGCTAATTGATGCCTTCAGCAGTGGGAACTGAGGATGTCCAGTTCCATCTGTGTTGCTGGAGAAGGTCACTCCTGGTTCCAGGCTGAGAGGGAGGAGTGGAGGCACCAGGGAGTGTGTTGGAGACCAGGAGAGCACCAGGTCTTTCAGCAGAGCTGTGTCTCCATCCTTCTCATTACCTCTCACTGGACCTTTTAATTACCCTTTCTCTCCCTCTCTGACAATTGGATTGCAGCTCCTCCAGGACTCGTTTGCTGGAGGTGGGCAATGACATTATTAAATGCTGCCATGCACCAAATGTCAGGGACCAGAGATGTCACATCACCAGCATTTGTGTGCCTGGCATCAAATCCTCACCTCCCACTGCTCCCAGGACGGATCCTCCTGGGGAAAACTTTATGCCTGGGACAGCGTGTGACATACATCCCTCCCATGTGTCTGGGAGAAGATGGGAAAAGGAAAAAAAAGAGGCCAAGGACCTCATCAGAAACAGGCAGAGTGAATTAGCCAGGTGGAGATGTCCTGGAGTCAGTGGGGGTCACTTAATGGCATCTTCAGTGCAGGTACAGAGCAAAGAGGCAGGGACAGGACAGAATCAGAGATGGCTGATGAGGGTTTAATCCCCAAATTTGGAATTAAAAAAATCTGTCAGCAAAATAAACTGTGAAGTGACTGATCTGAGTAAGAGCTGTTCTAAAAGAACAGCCCCTGAGCATGCTTTTAACTCTCTGGTACATGTAACTCACCCCAATTCTGCCCTACATACCCCAAAACTACTTCCCTTTCCATCCCTAAAGCCAAACTGATGTGTCTGGAGGAGAAGTGCAGCAGAGCCTACACTGATCACAACGTGAGGGGATCTGGGGGAGCTTTTAATAAAACTCAGTCACGGGCACAAATTGCACCTTTCAGACTGGCTTTGGAGACAAAATAATTTCCATCTGGGGACAGGTGCTTTCGGGGCTGTCTTTATTTAAACAAATGTGCCTTTTTCCCAGGGATGGCAGACTGCAATTACAGCACAGCATGCTGGTCAGAACAGGCAGGGCTGGGTGGCCAAATTTCCATCCTCCAGCCCAGGCTTTAGGGCTGGGAGGATTCCCCCCCTGACAGAAGCAGCTGCTGGAAAGTGCAAAGCCATGGCAGGAATAAGAGGCAACACACAGCAGTGAGACAAATGAGTCTGCTGCTCCACTCTTGGCTTGTTTAAATTCATTTTGGATTTGAGGAACTTTTCCTGATTTTTTTTTTTTTTTTTTTCCTCTCTCTTAATGCTCCTGTGTGGCTGCACAACATTTGTGCTGAAGGTAATTGGGTGGATTTAAAGTCCAACTCTTGCCCCTCTGAGATGCTCAGGAAGGAATTTTTCCCCAAACAAAACAAATTGTCTCTGGGTCAGACCCTCAGCTGCTGCAAAGTGACAGACATGCTGTGACCCCTGCTAAGGACCAGACAAAATATGCCTTAAAATGCTACATTTGTGTTCCCGTTGTTACCAACTTGCTAAAGGGTGAAATCTGCAAAAGAAATTAAAGGGACACAGGACAGGATCTTACTGAAACAAAGCCAGGCTCATAGGATTTCTGTAGGGTGCTTAATTCCAAGATAATTCCCCAGGAATAATCCTGGCCTTGGGGCTGGAGATGTGGTCAGCACTGCACCAACAAGCAAGGCAACAAAAGCTGTGACTTCTGCACCATGGCCCTTCCTGAGCTGGTGGCTGAGTTCAAGGAGATCAAAAATTTAAAATAAGGAGGTCCAAAAAGATCCTTTTTCCAGAAAGGAAAGTTAACTAATGAGGGTTTAAAAGGGAGAAATTCTGAAAAATTACCCTCATCTTGACATTTGCTCGTGAACTGAGACAAGAAAAGCAATATATTGTAAAAAAATTTGGATCAAACCAGAGAAACAATTGTCTGTGAGGGGGTAAGGCTGAACTGAGGCAACAAAATGGGATGGCAGATACCCTGTGAGCTGCTGTCCAGGCAAAAAGAGGAACACACAAAGCAAACGTGGGGAGAATGAATCCTTCTGGGAGGAGCTGGCAGACCCTGAGATGAGTCCCAGTGCAAAACAAAAAAGCTTGTTTGGATTCTTCTCCACTGAAATGCTGTTAAAATCAATTTTCTCATCATTTTTTTCTTAGTTCTGAATCACTGTGATTCCCAATGAGATGTAAAAGCTGCTTTTGCCCATTCAGGGTCACCGAACACAAAAGATCTGTGTGGTTTCAAAGCATTACAATTTGAAAATGCACACAGTCAATTTTTATTTTATTATTTATTTATCTTTCTTTTTTTTTTTTTTTTGCAGTGTAATTTCCCAAAAGTGGTCCAATACCGTGCACAACTCACAGAGAATAAACAGCAAAATATTTGCACCACCACACAAGAAAAACGAGAAAACTGCCCAGGTTTGCAGTGCTCCAAGCCCATTCCTACTTGGGTAAGAGAGAAACCTTTGTTCCTTTGGATTTGCACCTGGCTTTTTTGGGAGGGGAAGATCTCACAGAGAAGGAACAAAATTCTCTCTCCAAAGAGTAACTTGATATTCACCCACAAAATAAAACTACAGCTTTGGGGTCCTACTGGTCTTTGCATGCTTACTGATTTTGGGGGAGAAAAAGGAGGCTTCTACCTGTGTCCAGAAAAGCTGGAATCAACTGCCCCAGAAAGGGAATGTCCTGGTTTGAGCCTGGATAGAACCAGTTTTGAGAAAAGAAGGCTTAGGGGAGACCTTATTATAATGTCCCAATACTTAAAGGGTGGCTCCAAAGATGGAACCTCCCTACTTACAAGGAGTCCCATGGACATGACAAAGGGCAACGGGCACAAGTTGTTCCTGGAGAGATTCTTGGACATGAAAAGCAAATTTTTCACTCGAAGGACAGTCAGACTTTGGAATGGTCTCCCAGGGGAAGTGGTGGATTCCCCAACTCTGTTAAGTTTGAAGTCTCAGCTCATGGGGTGCTGGGACATCTTACAGAAACAATATTATGAGGAGGGTTGGAGCAAAGGATCCTTGAGGTCCCTTCCAACCTGACACTGATTCTGTGATTCCGTTTTCTTCTCAGTAATTTCCAGTTAAGCCTCTTTGAAGTTGCTGCATTTGGCTTAAATGAACAGCATCTTTTTTTTTTTTTTGGTCAGTTTTTGTCTGCTCCTAAGAGTGATATTGCTGGAGAATGGTGGGCAGAACCATTACTGCTTTTACTTTTGGATGTAAAACTGCCTCTTCTTTGCCACGATGACACAGACACCATGAAACATCTTCCCAGTATCTCGTGGCACTGAGATCCCACTTCCAACAAGAAGTTCCCCTACTCAGCCACATACAGAGGCACCAGCAGGGGAAGGGCTGTGGCAGAGATCAAGAGCAGAACAAAGGAAAAAAAAAAAAAAAGGATGGAGATCTCCAAGCTTCCAGCTTTCCTTTGCATAGTCAAGTTGCTTACATCTGAAGACCTGGAGTGGTGAAGTTCAGCAAACACGGAGTAGGTTTGAAAAGCCATATATCCCAATGGCTGCCGAGATCACTGCAAAGCCACCTCCCTGCCTGTCCTCACCACCAACACAGCAACAAACTTCTGGGAAGAGACTTTAAAGAGCACCACCACCTCCCCTTTTATTTTATCCAAGGAGGTTTTAGCTCTGTCCTGTGCACCAGTGCTGGACATGCACCCTGGGCAATCTCTACCACAGCACTCTAGATCAACACTGTTTCCCAGTCTCTTAGGTCCCCTCCTTCTGCCTGGTGACACAAAGGCAGCGATCCTCTGCTTTGGGCTGGTTGGAAACCACGTCTGTTTTTTCCTACTTTTTTTTTTTTTTTTTTTTGTCTGTTCTTTGGAAACGAGATGAAACTCAACTGAAAACCTCCACCCGCCACACAGCACAAACCGCCTCGAAATGGCGCCGGGGCTGCCTGAGGGGACGGGCTCGTTGCCATGGCAACTCCCGCGTCTCGTCCGCGGCTCTCGCGAGATCTGGGGTCACCACACCCTTCCCGCCCTTCCCCTGTTGTTCGCCCCTCAGAGGGAGACCCCGTGCAGAGCCGGCGCTGCCTCAGGCGGAGCCGGGCGGGCGGGAGCTGCTTCTCGCCGGTCAGATCACCCGGTCAGACCACAGCCAAGGCCACCATTAACTCACGGCCCTCAGCACCGCATCTACACGGCTTTGAAATCCCTCCGGGGATGGGGACTTCATCGCTGCATTGGGCAGCGTGGGCGTGACAACCGATTCTCTGAAGAAATTGTTCTTAATATCTGATCTAAACCTTCCCTGGCGCAACTTGAGCCTCTTTTCTCTTTTCTCATCTGTTCTTTGGGAGCACCGACCCCCCCGGCTCCAACTTCTCAGGAGAGTCAGAAGGTCTCCCCTCAGCCTCCTCTCTTCCAGCTTCAACACTCTGTTTTTCATTATTTTCTTATCTTAATCAATAGACCTGACTGAATTTTCCCTCCTGTGAATCTATCCAAGTGACTTCCCAACCGCTGTGGGTTTCTGAGGGCCACACCACGAAGTCCGTGTGTGTGTGAAGAAGCTTCTCCCCTTCCTCCTCTCGACCCTGCCTCCTGCTCCTGTCCTACAACATCCTTCTCTCTCCTTTGGATCCTTCCTCCTGCCTTACAAGCTCCCCACACCCCTGGGTCAGGGAGGAGAAGTCGGGTGCCTGGGGCTGGATGCTGGGAATGGCACCTGGGTGCACAGAGGTCCTGCTCTTCCCTGCTCCACAGAAAGTCTGGAGATTGGGTCAGCCATGGACCTGGGTGGTTGGCCAACTACCAACTGTGTTTGTTCTCCAGAGCCAAGGGAAGGGATATTTGGGTCCAACTGAGTCCCTCCAAGGGGACATTCTTCTATCTTATGCCAGGGATGAGGGTGAGGGCTTGGGTTACATGAAAGTCTTTTACCTATCTGTGTCTTAGCTTCTACTTTAAAAGCCAGGGCCAAGCTTGCTTCAAAGAAGCCAGTGGGGACACCTTTCTTCTCTAAAACCTTTATTCTCATGGGTGTAATTTTTGTAGGAATTATGTAACTGGGTGAAACTCACCACCAGGACAAAACGTTCCTGCTAGCAAATAGTCTTCTCCATGTTCTTTCCAGATGTAAAGACATTGGAGCTGTGGTTTAAAGCTCAGAGAGCAAGAAGCTCCTTCTGCCATCTGATGGTGACTGGAGGGAAGGAGTCAGAGCACCACGGCTGCTCAGTGTTCAGCCAGAATCAGTGAGGTCCAAACCTGCCAGACAGGGGATTTGCTTTTTGCCCTTCAACTCTGGGCAGGGACTGAGAAACATTGCCCCAGGGCGAGCTTCAGTTTCAGGTGCCCATCCTGAACCTCCTCCAGTGACGTTTGGGGGGATCACCAGGACACAAAGCAAACTGGAGGGATTTAGGGGGCCCAAACAAGCCCTCAGGAGGGAAAGATGTGAGGCTGGGTTTAGACATGAGGTGGAAGGTGTGCGAGTGACCCTCTGAAGGTCCTCGACATGCCTGGAAGTTTCTCAGGGTTTTTTTTCTTCCACTGAGGGATCTATGGGAAGCTACTTGTATTTTAGGGTTGTTGCCCTCTAACCAGCCCACAAAGTGAGCTGTGGGCAGGAAAACAAATGATGTTTCAGGGAAGGGAAGGCTTTAGGATTGACTCAGGAACAGCATTCCTGGTACACCCTTCCTTCTGGCTCTTGGAAGCTCTCAGCAACTCCCCTACAACCTGACCAAACATGGTCACTGCCACCCGAGCTCCTCCACCTGTCCCAACTATGGAGCTCATTTTTTCTCTCTCTCCTTTTTCTTTCTCTTTCTCTCTTTCAGACCTCCTGCCTGCACCAGTCCTTGCTCAAGCCATTCCTGGTGCACACTTTCCCTGTCCTGCTGTCACTCTGCTCTCTGAGGTCCCTGGGGGCCTGACAAGGCAGTGAGGTCTCTGTCACTGCAGGCAGAGGGTGAGTGGTGGCTGTGTAAGTCCCCAGCCTGCAGAGGGAAAGGTAAATCATGCCTCATGTCAGCAGTGCTGATGATGTTGACTTGATGGAGGTCGGGCAGGGAAACAAACCCCAGCCTGTGCCAGAGTGGTAGTCCTTCAAACTGATAACAAGGGCTTGATTTTACAGAGGGTGGCATTCCTCACATTTTTCCTTGTGATTAATGCTTTCCTTCTGTGTCCTTGCCACACCACAAACTCCCTGGTTGCACAGTAACCCTTTGTGTGCTGCAGGACACAGCCAGAAAATAGCAACGAGGTCTCAGAGCCACCATGGTGAAGATTTGGGGGACAGTTTGGGCTCCTATGACCAGGAGGGTGGCTGTATCGGGTGGAATAACTGTCCTTAAATCCCAGGTGGGATTTAAGTGGAAAGGGTGCTAGTGGGATCCTAGGAAATAACTGATGGGTGGCTGAAAGGTGCTTCCCCTCCAGCACTGCAGTGATGGAAATCCTGGTTGTGGAACTACTGAGTTGGCCACAGTGATGCCCAGCAGAGCTTGGCACCTCCTCAGGGCTGTGGACACAGCTTCTGCAGGGCTGTGCTTGAGAGAGGCCTCGCAGAAGGACCCTCTGTTGCCCCAGCAGTGGGACTGTGCCTGAGCATGTGAATCAACCCCAGTCAGTGTCAGAGAATCCTAGAATCCTAGAATGGGCTGGGTTGGAAGGGACCTCAGAGCTCATCAAGTCCAACCCTTGCTCCACTCCCACTGCAGTTCCCAGCCCATGGCACTGAGTGCCACATCCAGGCTCTTTTGAAATATCTCCAGGGATGGAGAATCCACCCCTTCCCTGGGCAGCCCATTCCAGTGTCTGATCACCCTCTCCAGAAAGAAATTCTTTCTCATGTCCAACCTAAACCTCCCCTGGCACAACTTGAGACCTCTTGTGCCCTCTTGTCTTGCTGAGAGTTGCCTGGGAAAAGAGCCCAACCCCCCCCTGGCTCCAACCTCCTTTCAGGGAGTTGTAGAGAGTGGTGAGGTCTCCCCTGAGCCTCCTCCAGGCTGAACAGCCCCACTGGGATCAGTCTGGGAAGGCTTTTGGCAGGGGAACGGAAAAAGTGTCCAAGGGGACATTTTGGCAGTGGTGCTGTGACTGGGGTCATGGTGCAGAGTCCCTGGCCTTGTGGGGAGAGCACACAGCTGCATCACCACTGCCTCGCTACCCAGGGCAAACTTGGGTTGGTTCCCAAAGCTGAGTCACCAAGGAGGGTGGTAGGGAGAGGGCAAACATCCCTTACTCATGCAGGAGCTGCAGGTGTGTGGGAGGAACTTCTGGGTTCCCAAGGCCTTCTGTAGGGCTGAAACAAAAGCAGTAAACTGCAAGATGAGGGTGGAGAGGATTATTCTGTGGTTTACTTGCTGATCAGTGAAACAGCTAGAGCTGGGATCAGTGGCTGAGAGATGGAGCAAAGTGAGAGTTGGTATGGTTACTGGTTCTCCTCGTGTGACTGGTTGCTGCTCACAGAGTGAGGTGGCAGCAGCAGCAGCATTACTCATCCCAGCCCCGAGTCCTTCATGGACGTCAGACCCTCAGCAGTCAGGAGCTATGAGGGGAGGGAACAAACCCTGAGTGTATTGTCAGAGAACTGCACAGGCATCTGGAAGCAAGGGAGGGAGCTTTTCAGCATTTTATTCCTCAGTACCTGTTGGTCAGGTCTGTCTGTCCAGATGCAGTGTGGGCAGCAGTGTTCAAGACATCATGCACCCCTTTCACATCCCTTCTACTCCTTCTTTCTGGGTGCTGAACCCTCAAACAGGTTTTGTTGAGTTGGTTCTCAGCTCATTTCTTCCCCATCCCGTCCCTTTCTCATCTCATCCCTCCATCCACAGTGAGCTGGCAGCAGTGCCTTACGTTTTGCTGCTCCCTGCAAAGCTGCGTGGAAAGGAAGCCAAGAAACCAATGCTGATGGTAACAGTAATTAAAAGCCAAGTGTGAACACTCACTCAGGGGTCAGCTTGGGTGAAGTCCCAGGCACAGCAGCTGAGTGGCTGTTCCAGGAGTGGGAACGTGCCTCCTGCCTGAGCTCTCGATGCCTCTGGAGCAGCACTTAGCTGCAGCTCTCCAGACCTGGAGCAGTGTGGTAGCAACAGGTTGTCCGCTTCTGGAAAACCCAGAGTCTGGATGGCACCATGGCAGGAGCTCAGGGACTGAGAAGCAGCCAAAGCTTGGGTCCTGGGATGTTTCTCTTCCTTGGGAAGCTCTGTTGGGAACTGTGGCAAGAGGGGTGGATGATGCAGGATGGGGTTGGTTGGCAGAGGGTGCCCTCCTTCTCTTGGGGTTTCTGTAATGGGCACAGCTTTGTAGAATCCAGGCCCAATGCTTCCATCCCAGGGTGCAAATCAGGAGCAGATCTTCACAGATGTCCTGGGAATGTTGTATAGGCTTTTGGGAAGCTCCTGAGGGTGAGGGTTCCTGGATTATTTCTATTGTATTAGTCTGACCAGTGTCTGTATTAGCAGGGTTGTCACCTGGAGGTCATTGCCAGGTTCCAAGCTATTGAGTTTGGACACCCTAAGTACAGGGATCAGCTCCCCCTTCCTTCCCTTCACCCCCTTCACTACCAGACCTTCTCAAAATGCCTGAATCCACCCGTGTGAAGCTGGTGTGAGATCAGAACAGGGGGCAGTGGCATTCAGCTGCATTTTCAGCAACCTCCCACCCTGATGTTATTCACCAGACGCATCTTCTCTTTGAACCCTCTCAGAGATGCTCTCCTCCTGACTTCCTCTGGAGCAGTGTTTACTCCCCTCTCCCTAAATAGCAGAGCCAAGCTGCCCGAGTAGCTCCACTCTCTGGCAACAATACAGCTGAATGGAGGGTTTGAAAAACACACCTGGCAGGAAACCTTTTTCTCCTCTATCCCACTGTGGTGGCATTGTCCACGTGCTTCTGTAGCCCATTGTGCAGAGGCAAAAAAATGTCTCTGCTCTCTCTTATTTAGATGAAAAAAGGATTCACCAAAAAACGCTCCTTTTTCTAAGAGGCCACAGGAGAAGTGTTTCAATAAGATGGAACTACAATAAGTTGGTGTGAAAAGTTTCCATCAGCCCCAGCTGAAGCAGAGGAAATATTATCTTTAATTGCTGTTACGGGATCAGGGGGAGGAGCTGTGGTCCTAACTTCATAGGGGAATTGTAGCTCTTGGAAGAAGCAGAGGATTTCTCTGCATTCCTTGGCCACTTCTGAGTGAGGTGATCACATTTTGCCTCCTGGGAAAACCAACAACCTTTCCAGTCACTTCAGAGCACCTGTCCTTACGTCAGCATCTGAGCATTCAGGTTATGAGATCAAAAAACACACGTTGCCAACTTTTTGTGTAACTTCCACAGAAGTTTCTCCACAGTCAGGAGAATGCAAGAGGTTGTAAATGATAAAGTCCCTGGGTCCAGTTCTGGTGACACACAAACCAGCTGAGAAAGTGACTGCCCAGAAATGCACCCAGTGGGGGTCAGAGGTTTCTGTACCCTTTAAGGGGATGAGATGGATCCAAGTTAGATCCCTGTTAGAAAGTCAAGTTTTGTGTGTGTGTAGCCAGGTTATTTCCTCAGGTAGCACCTTGCTGGTTGATGCCCTGTTCCCCAGGTCCTTTTGGGACATCAGGTGCTGGCTACAGACAATGCCAGAGGCCGCTGTAAATCCACATAATTGGTACTTAACCAGTAATAGTGGAATCAATTACAGCCTTAATTAAGAGTGTGAAATTTCAGTGTTTATTGCGTGGCACGATGAGGACTGATCCTCTCTCAGCTCCCAGTGGAGTAACTCTGCCATCAGCCACCACCAGAAGGGCTCCAACCTGCACAGACTGGCAGAGCCTGGATGGTGACAGCAGCTCCACAGTGGTGAGGATCAGGCCACCTCCTCAGGCAGAGCAGGGCACGGGGAAACCTCGTAGGAGTAAAGAAAAAACAACTTTTCCTCCTGTTCTCATCCTCCTGAGCCTCTTCCAGGAAAAGACCAGGCAGCAAACGGGAACAGCTCTTGGGGCTGACCTGGGGAGGGAGGGAGGGCCTGTGATTGAGATAAAGGTCTCTGAGGACAGCAACAGTTGAAGTCTTTCCAATTAGCAAGTTGGATTGGAGTCAAGAGCTGTCAGGGCTTTAATTTACTAACCTGTGTCCCACTCCCTATACATCCATGTGACAGCTCATTCCTTTAAGGTTGATGGAGTGCATGGTTGGCCTCTAACTGTTCTCCCATCCATCTCCTTCCCCAATTTGCTTCCTGAAGAACGTTTTCCAAAGGAGATTTTTCCATAGCTTGTGGGTGCCCAGGTCAATTTCTGCCAAATAGTTATTCCATCTGAAAATACCAAAAATCCACGTGGCCATTGTGGCAGCATCAGTAGGAAGGGAAGACTTCCCAGAATCTTTGGGGTGCTCCTGAAATAGGAATAAAATTACAGAGCCAAAGCTGCAGCTCCTGCTATGAAACTGGAATCTTTGGGATGCTCCTGAATTAGGAAAAAGGAATAAAATTACAAAGCTAAAGCTGCAGCTCCTGCTATGAAACTGGAGTCTTTGGGGTGCTCCTGAAATAGGGAAAAGGAATAAAATTATAGAGCTAAAGCTGCAGCTCCTGCTATGAAACTGGAATCTTTGGGGTGCTCCTGAATTAGGAAAAAGGAATAAAATTATAGAGCTAAAGCTGCAGCTCCTGATATGAAACTGGCACCACAGGGCAGCTTCCCAGCTGGGGGGAAGCTGCTGCTGCTCCTGACTTCCACACTCCTGAGCTCCAAAGGGAAGGTGGAGGGAGGCAGAGGAAGAGGGATGGAAGGATTAGTTGGAAGATCTGAGGGAGATCCCACAGTTCCTCAGTGTTTTGGTGAGTTTCAAGGGCACAAAACCACCTGAGCTTCCACGGAGGCTGCTGGGAAGCAAATCCCTCCCGGTCCTCTGGGCTTTTTGAGTTTTTCCTGTTCAGCTGGATGAGAATAAAAACCAGGTGTAAACTGAGAGCTGGGAGGGAGCAGGGCTGGGAAAGCAGTGAGCAAGATGAGGCTTGCTCGTTGTTAGACTGACAGGAATAATGGAGAGGAGGAGGAGGAGGGGGCAGCAGTGAATGCAGAAGCATTAGGCAGGGATTCTGTGAAGCTTGTGCAACCCCAACTAAAATGTGATTTGCACACAGTGCTGTTTAACCTCACGCCCCTGTGACTAATGGATTTTCAGTGCTGGGAGATAGGGGAGAAAAACAACAGCAGCAGCAACAAAAAAAAAAACAAAGAAACACAACAAAGCACAAAAAAACCCAAACAGAATGGAGACAAAACAAAAATAAAAAAAAAAAAAAAGAAAAAAAAAGAAAAAGGAAAAGGAAAAAAAAAGGAAAAAAAAATAAAAAGGAAAAAAAAGAAAAAAGAAAAAAGGAAAAAAATAAGGAAAAAAGAAAAAAAGGAAAAAAGAAAAGGAAAAAAAAACCGAAAAAAATAAAAAAAAGAAAAAAGGAAAAAAAAAAGAAAAAAAGAGAAAAAAAGGAAAAAGAAAAAAAAAAAGGAAAAAAGAAAAAAAGAAAAAGGAAAAAGAAAAAAAAGGAAAAAAATAAAAGGAAAAAATAAAAAAAGGAAAAAAAAAGGAAAAAGAAAAAAGGAAAAAGGAAAAAGAAAAATAGAAAAAAAGAAATAAAAAAGTAAAAAAGGGAAAAAAAGGAAGAAAAAAGGAAAAAGAAAAAAAGGAAAAAAAAGGAAAAGAAAAAGAAAAAAAAGAAATAAAAGACAGAAAAAAAAAAAGGAAAAAGAGGAAGAAAAATAAAAAAAGAAGAACTGCACAGCCAAGCAGCAAGAGGCCAGTGTGTTCCCTGGTCTCCTGGAAGTTTCCTCAGCAGTGTGTCTCAGGGGCATCAGTGGGAGGTGGGCAGGCTCAGGGCAGGACTTGAGTTCTCAGCCATTGGTCTGACTGATGCAGATTTTAATGGCAGTGTTTGTGTTCCAGTCCTCCTGCCACACAGATGTGCTCTGATGATGTGTTTTAGGGGAGCAGAGGTAACCTCTGGAAGATAAATGTGCTGTCAGCTGCCCCACTGGGTTACACAGACTTTATGTCCAGCTGAGGATTCATTATCCATTGCATTCTGAGGGATTTTAATGAGTTTTCCAGGCCCTCACCTCTGGTTTTATGGAACTTTGCCACTTCTTGGAAGCCCCAGCCTGGATGATCACCTGGTGTGAACCAAACCCCTTTCCTTGCCTGGCTGAGGTGGCCTTTGAGTTACATGAGGACACCAGAGCTGCTTCTTATTCCAGCTGGGACAGAAAGGGTGAGGAAAAGGGGTCCCCAAGCTCTTCCTCCTCAGCTGTGGGACACAGACCCTGCCCACCAAGGAAATGGAGTCACCCTCTGCCTAACCTGCCTCATCCCTCTCTCTGAAACCATGGATTAGAGGAGGGGAGAGGGGAGGGATTTCTGGTGACATTTCCAGCACCCATGAAAGCGAAGCCACCATTTGGTGAAGTCACCAAATGAAGTTTTGGTCCCAAAGCCCCCAAACTTTGTTTGAGGACAGCATTTCCTGGGCTGCCACCTCTGGCTCTTCCAAACAAAGCTCTGGAGCAGGAGCAGTGCTGATCCCGGGAAGGTTGTGGGCACCATGTTATCAGTCTGGCCTCAGCCAGGGGCAGGAGGTGCATTCCCTCCCTGGTGAGCACAGGAGTCACATTTGTCTCCACACCATTTGTCTCCACTGTCTCCAGCTGGGACAGAAAGGGGTGACACCAGGTGAGGAAAAGGGGTCCCCAAGCTCTTCCTCCTCAGCTGTGGGACACAGACCCTGCCCACCAAGGAAATGGAGTCACCCTCTGCCTGACCTGCCTCATCCCTCTCTCTGAAACCATGGATTAGAGGAGGGGAGAGGGGAGGGATTTCTGGTGACATTTCCAGCACCCATGAAAGCGAAGCCACCATTTGGTGAAGTCACCAAATGAAGTTTTGGTCCCAAAGCCCCCAAACTTTGTTTGAGGACAGCATTCCCTGGGCTGCCACCTCTGGCTCTTCCAAGCAAAGCTCTGGAGCAGGAGCAGTGCTGGTCCTGGGAAGGCTGTGGGCTCAGCCAGGGGCAGGAGGTGCATTCCCTCCCTGGTGAGCACAGCTCAGCCCACACCATTTGTCTCCACTGTCTCCCGTGGCTTGATCAGCAGGAGAAAGTTGGTCTGGCCCTGATTTATTTGTTTTAAGTGGCTGGTGGGACACGTTCCAAAGTGTCCCACTGACAGACTGGGAAAGCAAGCTCCTGCATTTACCCTCAAAAGAGTGTCCCAGGCAGGTCCCTTCTCTGCCCAGTGTCCTTGAGGAGGAGCTCCCAGTTAGGAAGTCACCTCCAGGGAGAAGGATTTTATCCCCCCACCACTTAAAACCAATTTGCAGCTGCTTCCTAGCAGCTTGCAGGGACACCTCCTCCCCAGCCTGAGCCACTTCATCTCACCAAGAAGCTTCTTGGGGTATTTACAGCTGGATTTCAACTGCAACCTGACAACAAGCAGCACTGGAGCCCTCCAGCAGCTCCACATTTTTCTAAAAAGGGAAGAAAAGCAAAAAGAAATAGTTTCCCTTCAGAGTTAATAAGAGGTGATTTTTTTTTTGCCCCTCCCCTGCAATTCTTGGTCTTTTCTTGTTTTCTTCCAGCTTACCAGAGCCGTCAGCCTCACTTGAGCTTGGGAACATGGAGACATGACAGATTTAGAGCTGGCACTGCCTTTGTTTTCAGTCTCCCAAAGGCAGCCCAGGAGGCACAATCAGACCCTACAGATTTATATGGTCCCTGAATAAGCAGCAAGCAGAGCTTTTAATTGATCACAGTTCCTTTCAAGTGAGGGCTGAGCAAAGCTGGGGCTGTTGCAGGGTCAGGGCTACCAAAGATCCTTTTCCACCTGCCCTTGGGAATCCCAGGATCATGGGCAAGATCCATCCACTCCTGGAAATCTTCCTTCTAATGGGATAACCTAAAATCTCTTGGAGGGGACAGTGCTGAGGTGTGGTGGCCGGGGAGATGCCATCACAACACAATTTCTTCTTCAGTCTGGCTGGGCCTGATGGGTCAAACCCATCTGGGGCTGGGTTGAGCTCTGCAGTCCTCCAGGGATTCCTGGATCAGGAAAAAAAAATTTATTTCTTCCCTTTTCCTCTCCTTCTTCACACAGAAGGGGAACAAACTCTTTTTTCCCTCTCATTTTGAGCTGTAATCACCAAATCCCCACTGTCCTGGCAGTTGCTGGACGAGCAGCAAACTCCAAGGGATGAAAGCAGAAATGAAAAAGTTGAAGACTGGTTTGGAGTGGATGTTTTGTGGAGCCCAGTGAGTCATTTTTCACACAGAATTAATTCAATTAAAAGTGGAGGGGTGGGTGGGGGCAGTTGTTTATTTGTGGATGAGGGCTGAGTGTGGCTGATGGCTCCAGCTGAAAATAAAAGGACTGGGATGATGGAAGGGAAATGTCAAAATGCTTCTTTTCAACCTGTCTTGTGTTTCACATCAGAAACACCAGAGCAATTTCAAAGCAAAACCTTTCAGCTTCTATTTGTCATTGCAAAGTGGAATTTCTCTCAGATTGGACCCGTTTGGTTTTAATAACTTAGAAATGAAGAAAAAAAAATTTAATTAGGTGGTCAAGGGAAATATTTTGGGTTGACCCTAAGTGATCAGTTTCCCAGCTTTTTTTTTTAATTTCTTTCTCTGCAAATCAGAAGGGGGAATAGTTGGGCTTGAGTTACATCAGTTGTTTTTTTATTGATTTTCCAGTAAAACCAGAGACTTGAGAAAGAATAATTCCTGAGCTCTGAACCTTGCTCTGAACCATGCTGCATCTCTCCATAGTGTGGGTGAAGTACCTTCTCCTGGTTATAAATAGTCTGTGCTTATAGGCAGTAATTGAAAATACAGAGATTTGAGAGGAAAAAACAAAACAAACCAACTGAACAAAAAACAAACAAGCAAAAAAAACTAAAAAAAAAAAATTAAAAAAAAAAGAAAGAAAAAAGAAAAAAAAAAAAAAAAGAAAAAAAAAGCCAACCCAACCAACCCCAAAAAAATGCAACAAAAACCAACCAACCAAACCCAACTAAGCAGTGAGGAGTAAAAGCTTTATGAACTTCTTGCCAGCTTCCTGGGAGGTGATTCTTCCCCTCTGCTCCGGTGAGACCCTCCTGCAGTCTTGGAGAATATGGAATACTGCTCCAGGATCCCTGGCATAAGGAGATGGAGCTGTTGGAGTGAGTCCATGTGAAGCCACAGAGATGATCAGGGGCTGGAGCAGCTCTGGAGCCAGGGGGAGAGTTGGGGGTGTTCAGCCTGGAGAAGAGAAGGATCCAGGGAGACCTCAGAGCACCTTCCAGTGCCTGAAGGGGCTGCAGGAAAGCTGGGGAGGGACTTGGGACATCCTGGAGGGATGGGATGAGGGGGAAGGGTTTCCAGCTGCAAGAGGGGAGATGGAGAGGAGATCTTGGGGAGAAATTGTTTGGGGTGAGGGTGCTGAGCCTCAGGTTGAGGTTGGACGGGGCTCTGAGCAATCCAGTTGTAGGGGGTGGGACTGGATGAGCTTGAAATGGACTGGACTGAGGAATGATGAGCTTGGAAATGGAATGGATGAGCTTGGAATGGATGAGCTTGGAATGGATGAGCTTGAAATGGAATGGGCTGGATGAGCTTCCCACCCAAACCATTCCATGATTCTAAGCATCCTTAAGCCCTCATTTTTATTCATCAGCTCAGTGGCCTGGGTTTGGCTCCTCCTGACCCAAAGGTCTTGGCACACTTTGGAGTTCTCATGGAGTTGTTCAGGCTGGAGAAGAGAAGGATCCCATGGGGAGACCTCAGAGCACCTTCCAGTGCCTGAAGGGGCTGCAGGAAAGCTGGGGAGGGACTTGGGACATCCTGGAGGGATGGGATGAGGGGGAAGGGTTTCCAGCTGCAAGAGGGGAGATGGAGAAGAGATTTTAGGAAGAAATTGTTTGGGGTGAGGGTGCTGAGCCCCAGGGTGCCCCCAGAAGCTGTGGCTGCCCCATCCCTGGCAGTGCTGAAGGTTGGATGGGGCTTGGAGCACCCTGGGGGGGTGGGAGGTGGCAGGGGGTGGGAATGGGAAATCTTTCAGGTCTCTTCCAACCCAAACCAGTCTGGGATTTGGGGGTTCTCATGGGGAGGTGGTGGGGCTCTCAGCAGTGGTAGTGAGAAGGTGGAAGGAGAAGATTTCCAGCCACCCCAAACCAAATCTCCTCTAAATCTCCCTAAAAGCTTCAGACATCGTTGGGGCTTTTAGTGCTGAAATTCAAACGACGTGGGATTTCCTTTCCCAACACATTTATATTCTCCTGAGGGAGGGCTCTGTCCTGTGTCTTGTCAGCCCAGTATTGAATTTATGCTCAACACCTTTTCCTCTTTTCATACGCTGGTTTTATATATATAGAAAAAGACAGAAAAGGTTTTAAAAAAAACCAAAACACAAACCAAAAAACACCATTAAGAATACAGTTGCTCCTGAGGGACAGCACAGTGAAAGAGGAGATTTGGAGGCAAAAGACCAGCTAAAAAGCAGAATTTCTTTGCACTGAGCTGCAAAGTTTCCCACTCTTCTCTCAGCCTGATTTCTGGGCAGCTGCACCACAGGGAAAAAAAAATAATAAAAAAAGTAGTTTGCAAACTAATCAAGCCCCCCTAGACACTGCTTCTAGAGAGCACTTTGAGGAAATTGCTCTTCTGTAATGTCTGGGAAAAAAAAAAGAGAAAAAAGAAAGACATCTTTTTAGGTGTGCATTTTATTTTCCAGCATTCCAGACAGAACCAGAAGGGAGCAGGAGGAAGGGTGTAGGTGCTCACCCTGAGTGCACAGTGACTCCAGAGGAGCTGCTGGTTGTACAAACATTGACACCAGCTGAGGTTACACACCTGGGCTTCTCATTATAGGGACAACACCAAACCCTGATTTATTGTTTTCCAGGAATAAAGGGAGGGAGGTGGAGTGCCAGGAAGCTTAGAAGATAAATAGGAGGAAGGAGTCATCAGGGATCAGGTGATGCTGCCTAAAGTTTCAGTGAGCAACTTATTTAGTGTATCATATGCTCTTCCTTCAACACCATCACGGATCAAAGGAATCCTTCCTCTCTTTTTTGGGTGATGGGATGAGATGATAAGGGCACAGAGATGATCAGAGGGCTGGAGTCTGGAGCCAGGCTGAGAGAATTGCGGTTGTTCAGCCTGGAGAAGAAAAGGCTCCAGGGAAATCTTAGAGGTCTCTAAGGTCTGGGGCAAAGCTGGAAAAGCAGTGGTAGAATTATGCAGAGGAGAAACCCTGGCTGTGGGAATCAGAGAATTTGGAGAAAAGCACAATTAGTCCAGAGATGGAAAATCAGGGGCTCTGATAAGTGGATAAGGGGGAGAACTGACAAACTTTTCCCTTCAAACCACAGAAGGATAAAAGGAGGAAAAATAGCTCTGCAGATGTCCTGCTGGCACCTCTCTCTGCTTCTGTTTGGCTTCCTGGAGTAGGTAAAAAATCCTCAAGGCTGAGGAAATGGTGGGGTAGGAGGCTGTGCTTCTGCTCTCAGATCCTCCAGCCCAGGGGGGAGATGAGCTACGAGGGGATGTGTTATAATTGTGACTGGAAACAAAAAGACTCAAATGCTTCCCTGGAGGAAAGTCATAATAACACCTCATTTTAAAAGCTGTGAGAGAAGATGTGGGAGAACACAGGCCTTGAAAATAATTCTTCCCCTCGCTATTGGAGTGGTTATTGGAACCACTAATTGGAAAATGTGGGGTGCAGTGGTTAAAAAAAAAACAAAAAAACAAACAAAGCCAACAAAAGCAATAAAAACTGATGAGTGGAATGGAAAATTCCCAGCTAATAAACTGGAAAGCACTCTCTGGAGCAGTGATACCACTCCCAGGAGAGGCTGTAGGGGGGAATTTGGCCCAGCTTGGGTATGGGAAGCCAGCAAAGGAACAGTTATCTGAGCTTGGGCTTGCAGAGAACAGGGAGTGCCAGAAGGAAGGAGCAGGGAATGTGATGCTCTGAGCTGCCTGAGTGTGCATGGAGGTGGATATGGGATCCATGGATATGGGATCCATGGATATGGGATCCATCAGCCACTTGGTTCGGGATGGAGAAGTCTGGGCAGTAAGGATGTAAGAAAAGCAGAGGTGGGCAGGATTTCTCCTGGAGGGTGATTCAATCCATGAAAAAGTGGCAATAAATCCAGGGCACGGCTGCTGAAACGTTTACAGTTGCACCATTTCTAAAGGGGGATTTGAGGGGAACGAAACAATTTGGGTTTATTCATTTCTGGTGTGTGCAGTGTGTCTGTTTCCTTTGAAAATGGTCACATTTCTCACTGAAGACTGAACTCAGGGAAGCTTTTTGCCAAAACCTCACAGAGGTTTCACTGGGTTCAGCGAAAGGTTGATTTTTTTTTTACCCTTGAAAGAACAGAAACTTTTCTGTTTTGATTTTATCTGTTTTCAGGGAAGAACAAAACATCAGCCAGCCACATTCACCTTCCAGGCTGGTAAGGTCTTGAAATATGTCTGAAAATCTGGAAAAGGTCTCAAAAGCTTCAGTTCCAACCTGCCTTTGGGCTGTGCTCACATCCTTTGAGATAATGAATCAATGGATGACTCTAACATCAAGACCCTGAAAAGCTGTGAAGAAAAGCTTTGCAATCGATGCCAATTTCTGTCTCCAAATTCCCCAAATTTGTGCAGATGGCTGCCAAGGGCTGATCCAGATTCCTCTCAATCCAAGAGAAGACCCAAGCTTCTCTTGGATTGGAACTTGGAAATGGAACTTGGTTCAAAACCTAGATCTGGATTCTGCTGGAGACCCCTCTCAAGCAAAAAAGAGGCACCAGAGCACCCAGTCAGGACAAACCCAACTTGTGCAGCAGGGTTGGGCTGTTCCCTCTTTTCCCATCCCTTGTTCCTTGGGATCAGAGCCCAATCCCCCTGGCTCCCACCTCCTCTCAGGGGTTTGCAGAGAGCCAGAGGCTCTCCCCTTGGTCTCCTTTGCTCCCTCAGCCTCTCCTGCTCAGATCTGTGTGTGTGTAGCTTGGGACAAGAAGAATTTCACCCTAACTCCCCCTCTTTCTCCTCTCTGCCTCTAAGGGAAGCCTCAGGCACTCTTTAGCAATCAGCCTGCAACACATTCTGAGTTCCAGCTTTGTCTTCTGTGTTTACCAGAGAAGACACCACCAGGCATGACCCTGAGACACGTCAGGGCAAGGCCAAGATGTGGGAGGAAGAAATAATCCTGGCAGAGAGGCACTTTTGCTGCTCCTGCTCTGCTGAGGCTGCCAGCAGCTGCCTCTTTCACAACCATCTGCACGTGCTGGTGGCAGGGACACGTGAAGGGGAGATCTCTGGATAAATCTGGGATGAAAAAGGGTTCCAAACCACTGTGATACTTGTATGGGGTGTGTGTTTGTCTTCCAGCAGCAGCACGTTTCCATCTTATGGTTTCTAACCCTCTTCAGAATTCTCAAGTCCCTGGCACCCGTCTGAAATGCTGATTTTTTTATAACTGGGGAAACTGAGGCAGGCATCTGTGTCACCTAATGCTTAGGCCAGCACCTTGAGAATTAGAAAATGTACCCCCTGGATATCAGCTTCCTCCCCCTCCTGTTTGGAAGGGAAAATATTGGCTGCAGGTGACCTGCTGGCTCCTGTTGTAAGAGGAAAACAGAAAAGAGGAAGATGAAAGGACAGAACCCAAAGCTTGTCCCTGGTGGCATCTTTTAACACAACCATTTCCCTTTACAAGGTCCCAAACATCCATTAAGGGAGCTTTTAGGACCAGCCCTTTTTTTTTTTTTGTCTTTTGAACGAAACCAGATGCCAAAACCCCCCAAGTGGCAGCAGCAGGGAAAACAAACTCAAAGCAGCAGCTTCACCCCCTGAACCTGCCAGCAGGGTGAGGACCTCAGCAGAGCCATCACAGGACCATCCATCATCTCACCAAAGTGCTGATGCTCCAGTTAAGGAGAGGCAGGAAAGGTTTGGGGTTTTATTTATTTATTTTTATCAAGTATTGGAAAAGCAAAGGCACTCGATGCCAAAGTGATTAAGGGCTTTGTTGCTGTTTTTAAGCAGGAGTTTCACTCCATCAGCACCTGTGATGGATGACAGAGGGGTCCTTTCTCCTTTTCTGCATGGACAGAAGGAGGTTTTATTTTTGGTAGCCTTTCTTCTAGTTGGACAATGGCTTTTTCTCATCTAGCTGGGATGTGAAACAGCCCCTAAATACATGTCCCTTGACATACTGTCCCTTTGTCACTTGACAAAAAGGCTTCAGGGGGTTATTTCTTTGCTGCCTTTCCCTCTGAACATCTCCATATTCCTGCTGCAGCAGCTTTGGGAATAAGTTTCTCAAAACCAGAAGCCTGATGGAGGTTTTTGGAATCCCATTGCAAAATCAGGTGTGTCAGGGTTTGGGGTGAGCAGTCTGTTCTCCAGTGCCTCCCTTCTCCTGACAAATCAGCTCTTTAGCTTCTGCTTTATGGAGGTTTGGGGTCAAGGAGGAAATTGCAGAATTAAGAATGAAAAACCTGGGCTATTCTTTATCTTTTTAGCAAGCAGGTTTTCACTAGGAAAAAAAAAAAAAAAAAAAGACTGTGGGGAAAAAGTGTTCACGTTTTATCATCAAAACTGAAAACATCCTTTGCTCTTCAGTGGCAACCTTTGCTGGCTTTCAACAAATCTTTTGAGCTGTGGAGGGGGTTTGGTATTTGCAACCATGTCAAGAAAAGACAATCCTTTCCCCTTTTATTCCACTTTCTAATCACTCCTTCCCACCCTGCCCCACACCTCCCCAGAGCTGCCTGCACCCTGCTGCTTTCTCCATCCCTTTTCCTACCCTGACTTTTGGGGTTTTTCTTCTTTTTTATTCCATTTAGGGGTTTTGGTAACTGCTTTCTAGTGTGGGGTTTTTTTTTCAGCCCCTCTGGGAGAAGTCAGTGGAGCATTTCCATTTGAGTTCTAGGGATTAAAAGTTACTGAGTGCTGATGCCCTTGAAGCTTTGTGCCTTCCTCTGATTTAATACAGAGATTTTATGTGAAGTTAAGGACAAATACTGTCCCTTCCAGAACCACCCTCTGTGACAGCCTCTCTAATTAGTTGTTATTAACAGGGATAGCAGAGCTATCAGATCTAACAGGCAGCAGATTATTGCAATTAGGGTGAATTCACCTGGTATGGGAAGTCAGGGCTTTGGCTCTGGGGAGAAATGGGCAGATTGCACAGAATCCCAGGATGGTTTGGGTTGGAAGGGACCTTCAAGTCCATCCATTCCCAACCCCCTGCATGGGCAGGGACACCTCCCACCAGCCCAGGGTGCTCCAAGCCCCATCCATGGGAGATGAGACCTCAGAGGGAAACAGCTCAACTAACACCTGCCCGTTGCCCTGGGTTGGGTAACTCAGACTCTGAGGGAAAAAAAAGCCTTTTTGGTATATCCAGAGTGGCCCAGGGCTGATATTTATGAGGGATTTTGGTTCAGAGTGCTTAGAGTAAGAGAGAGGTACAAATACTGATAAATTCTCTTCTTCTTTTTTTTCTTTTTTTTTTTTTTCCCACAAAGCAGAAAACAAATGGCACAGACTCAATTTCTATAATGTTCTGTTTTCATCTGTAAGAAGGAAATTTTCAAGCTTAGGTGCCAAAAGCAGGAAAATCAAATCTGTATTTAGACAGTTAAATAAGAGGTTCACTTTTCAAAGGCACCAATACCCTGTATGCCTAATTGCTACCAGGAGAAACTGAAATCTTACTTTTAAAAGGGTATTTTCCAATTCAGTAAAGAAAAATTCTTATCTGCAGAGAGATTTCCACAGAGAAACAAGATCCATGGGTTTTTTTTTTTTTCCTTTTGGAGTTCAGCTCCTGGGTCAGGTAGCAACAGAGCTACAGTGGTCAAAGGTCCCATGCTCAGCTTTTCTTCCAGTCCTCTGGAAAGCAGGAAATTTGGGGTTTCTCAAGGCTTCTGTTTGCTCTTAAACCAATTTCTCCTCTTTTTTGAGGCTGTGTCTTTATTCCCAGGTTTAACTCACCCTCTGACAGTAACCCAACCCTGTGTGTGAGCTTGGAAATTGTGTCCCATGGAGAATATCCTGAGAGATGTTGAGGAGATCCAGTGCTGAGAATTTCCCATCCTTCCTCCCCAAATGCCAAGCCCCAGGATTGAGGCAGATGGAAGGTCAGATGCTCTTGATCCGTGGTGGGATGGCTGTTGGAAAATGGCTGCTGAAAAGCAACCAAAAATCCAACCCCCAAATTCTGAGGAAAAAGGGAGATTGGTCACAAGCTGCTGCAAACCAGGCTGGTGCTGGAATGAGGAATAACACTGACTGGAGAGAAAAGCTGTCACCTAGAGGTGAGTGAACTTCATCCTCATCTTTTGGAGCAAATCCTCTTTGCAGGGTAAAAGTTATTCAGGCAGCTGCTCTGTGGGGAAGTGCAAACAAAACTGGAGTTTATATCTGGCTGCTTTCCTAGAATTATGGTTGTTCTCTAATACTTCTAATATCTTCATGAGCTGAACCATGGGTCACTGGACATAAAAAGGACTAAGGTGGCATTTAGGACATCTAAATAAGTGGGGTTTTTGGCTTCCAAAGATCCTCTTGCATCACACAAGTCCCTGATCAGGTATTTCTGTTCTAAACCATGTTCACCTGGGTTATGCAGCAGGGCACAGGGTGCTCTCCCTGTTACTGGAAGAATTTTGGGCATGACCACGTTGTCACCATGTTATGAAGAAAAAGGGGAGGGACAGAAAGCATGGCAGCAATAAAAATGGCAGTCACTGCTTTATTTTAAAAACTACTAAAACAATGAGCTGAAAAGGGGAAAGCTGGAAAACTCCTGTGATAAATGTCAGTACTTTTAAATTAGGATAAAGGAATTCGAAAAATGGAGGCTTATTTTAATTCACTTGAAAGCAAATTAAAGGGTTTGGCTTATGGATGAAAGGGAAAATTAGGCAATTTTTTTTTCCCTGAGAGTTACCAAGGCTACTGCAGCCACGAGAAAGCCCCAGTTCAGCACACAGCTTGGTGAGCTGCTATTCACAGGGCTTTTTTGCACATCTTAAGTAGATTTTAGGAGAGGTGGCTCCATCTCAGGAGCTGCAGGCTGGACCAGACACCCTGTCACATCTTGGCAGGGACAGCACTCAGTTGGGTCTGTCTAATCCAGGGAATTTTCCCCAAATCCTTCCTCCCCCAACCCTTTCCAAGGGAGGTGATGGCAGGATGAAGGTGAAGCCCCCAGCAGGAGATTGTTTGACTTTTGAGATATGAGCTTTTTGCTGGCATCTTCTGTGCTCTGGTACCCCCAGTGTTTTCATGTGGTCTGAATGATTTCTTTGAGTCAGGCAGCCAGAAATCACAGAATAATTGAACAATTTGGGTTGAAAGGAACCTCTTAATGTCACCCAGTCCAACCCCCTGCACTCAGCAGGGACACCCCCAACCAGACCAGGTTGCTCCTCAAGCCTCACCTTGGGTCTCTCCAGGGATGAGGAAATGTCCCTCAGACTTTAAAGTGTTCATCACCAGTTCATGTCACCCTGGCTCAAACTGGGAATGATTTCCAATGGAGAAGTGGCTGAACAAGTGCCCTGCTGAAGGAAAGCTTTACTTCCAGGTCCATAACATGACATTTGGTTCTGTTTCAAACTGTTCCTGCTCATTCTTGAGGTCTTGGCTGGTATTCAGCTCCTCCTACATTTCCCAGAGATTTCTCAGCTTTATTCCACCAACAGACTTCATTAGCACTTCATTTCCACCTTGGGGGCCAACATTCTTATTACAAACCTTAAACAAATCAATTGCAAGAGAGACCCAGGAGAAACTCCCCCATCCAGCACTGTTCAATACCATTTCCCCCTTAGCCACCTCCTAACTCCTGACTTGGTTCCCTCATCAGACTCTGACTTCTCCCTCTGGAATAACAAGGTTTCCCCGTGGCACTGCATTGGTTTCTCATTAAAATCCAGAGAAAAGAGGATTTTCATAGGGCTGTTTTTTCCTACAAAAATATAAAACCAACCCAAAACAGAGCAGGTTTGCATGCTACCATCTCTCAGCCATTCCCTGTGTCTTGTGCCTCCTTTCCTCCATCATCTCATGCAGCCCAGTGAAGTTTTGAGCAGAGATCTTCATCTCTTGACATCTTTTGGATTACCTCTCCTCCCTCCTTTCACTATTTCATGTTCCCTTAATCTCTCAGTCATCACTTCACCATTCAGGAAAGGAGACAGCTACAGTTCTCTTGTTTTTTCAGGCTATTTTTGGATTATTTTGGGTTAGGGACCCATCCATTCTCATGGGAGGGTGCATGGTAGGGTCCTCCAGGGTGCTCTCACTTAGGGAGGACAGACCAAAGTTTTGTCCCAGCTTCCACTGCAACCAATTTCCCTCTCCCAAGTGCATTTCTTTTAATCAGTGTGTTTTATATGCCTGCCCTGCCCCTGATTTCTCCACGGACCTACCCAAACAATTCTTCCTTTCATTGCTGTTGCTAAATCCATTGTCTGGGGAGCAGCTTTTTGGGGTTGGTCTAACATGAGCAACGATGGGTGGTGGTTTTTCCTTGTTTTTTTTTTTTTTTTCTTACACCTGACTGATCAATACCTCGATTCATTTGTAAGGCAAGCTAGCAGGTAATTTTAGGAGGGGTGTGTGTGTGTTTGTGCAGGGGAGGAATGCTTTTGACTTGACTCTCTTCATCTCAGCACCCACCCAGCCATTGGGAGAAAGCCCAGAGCTGAGAAATCAGGCAGCAAGGAACAATGATCCCTCTCTCCTCTCTGTATTTTGCAGCAGGGCTCTTCTGGGTGGTTTTTCCCAGTCCATGGACTCCTTCCCCCCTCTCCCTCACAAGCCTCACACAAATAATTGCAGAAAAGGCAGGAAATGCCTCCCAGTTGGGATGGGCAGTGGGGGTTGGCTATGTCAGGACATTCCCCATCCCCAAACCCGCCTGGTCTTTTGTTTTTTTCTTCAAACTAAGCAAAAAATACTGCTCTGACAGCACTTATTCCTTGACAGCTTCCCAGTGTCTGGAGGGGGAGGTTGGAGCTCCTCAGCCCAGGAGGGATTTGCCTTGCTTCCTCCAGCTCAAACTGGAGGAGGCTGATGTCCCTTCCCTGGTTCTCCCTAAGAATCATGGAATTATTTTGATTGGAAAAGACCTTTAAGATCATCAAGTCCACCTTCAGTCCAAGGACATCAGAAAATCTCATTCCTGAGGGAAGTGCAGACACTTCCCAAAGAGAATATATATTTTTTTTAATTAATCAAAAAAACCCACAAAGACTCACGTATGTTCCAGTGATATTATTTTTTTTTTCCTGGGCAAATAGCTACCTCAAAAAAAAAAAAAAAAAAAAAAAAAAAAAAAGCACTGAAAAAGAAGCTGTAAAATAATTAAAAATAATAATAAGCAGAAAAATCCAATCACTTCCCCAGTTTCCCTGCTAGATGTTTCAATTGAGTCTCCTTGCAATTGCATTTTGAAATTTTCTCAGACATAATCATCCCCTTCTTTAAGAAGCCAAAGAAGAAAAACCAAAAAAAAAACCCATCTCAAGAGTAATTTTTTTTTTTTTTTTAATCTCCAAATGAGGTTTTATTAACACTTTCTTATTCCCCACTGAGTAACTCAGGAAATGCTCATTTTAGATGTGAAACACAGTTATTAAAGCCATGCAGTTATTTACAACTCTTCAGTTCTGACAAGGGATTAGAAAACTTGCTGAATGAACAGCTGCAGACTGGAACTTGGTAGGAACTTTCCAAAGGAGAGGAAGGCCAGGGATCACACTTTCCTTTTGATTTTCCAAGAGGAAAAAAAAAAAAAAAAAAAAAAAAAAGAACACCTACCAAGGCTGTATGAATTATTTCCCCTTCTCTGTTTTGCTCATGAAAAAATAAAAATGTGCAATTCCTCTGGTTTTCTTGCTAGAGGATTAATGAGGTGATGCCATGAGGAAATGCAAGTTAAGAACCCTGAACAGCTCCAGTGAAGAAAAAAAAATAAAAATAAAAAACACACCAAAATCTTCCCAGAGCTATTAAATACCTCTTTGGCTAAAATACCTGATCCAGCAGTGGAGAAAAGCTCTGGCTGCAAATGTTCAAAAACCCTTCTTGAGCCTTCAGTGGGGAAAAAGTGCCTTAGTGCTTCCCTCAGTCATCAGAGGAGCCTTTGTGGGAAGAGGAGAGATGGGGAAGGAAGGAGAAAGGATGGAGAGGAGAGATGGGAAAGAAGGAGAAAGGATGGAGAGGAGAGATGGGAAAGAAGGAGAAAGGATGGAGAGGAGAAGGAGAGGGAGAGGAAAGGAGAGGAGAGGAGAAGGAGAGGGAGAGGGAGAGGGAGAGGGAGAGGGGGAAAAATGAAAGGAAAAAAAAAATTAAGGGAAAAGGAAAAACCAGAAACAAAGATCATCCAGTTCCCACCCCTCCTGCATGGGCAGGGACACTTTTCATTAGATCAGGTTGTTCCAAGCCCCATCCAACCTGACCTTCAACTCTTCCATGGGACATCCACAGCCTCTCTGGGCACCCTGTGCCAGGCTCTCAGCACCCTCACAGGAAACTTTTTCTTCCTAGGATCTTATCCCAGTCTCCCCTCTGTCAATTTAAAGCCATTCCCCCTCATCCCATCCCTCCAGGCCCTTTTCCAAATCCCTCCCCAGCTTTCCTGCAGCCCCTCCAGGCACTGGAAGATGCTCTGAGGTCTCTTTGGAGCCTTTTCCAGGCTGAACACCCCCATCTCTCTCTGCTCCATCCCTCGCATCATCCCCGGGGCCCTTCAAGATAACCTTTAAGGTCCCTTCCAAGCCTTCTAGGAACCCCCCCACTCCTCCTTGTCCCCGGAGACCGGGATGCGGGGCCGGGCAGGAGCGGGGCCGGGCTGCCAAGCCCCTCCCCGCGGAGCCGAGGCGGAGGAGAGGCGGAGGCAGCCCCGGGGAAGGCGGCGGGGGCTGCGCGGCTGCCGGGGCACGGCGGAGCCATCGCCCGGGCGGACAGAAGTTTGCTGCCGAAAAAAAAAAAAAAATTTAATTAAATAAATATATATATAAAATAATTAAAAAAAATTAACCGGAATACAGCAATTAAAAAAAATAATTAATTAATAAAGGGAGCTTCTTCTCCACCGCCTCTCTCCGCAGCTGCTCCTCCCCCGGAGGGATGCGGCGAAGAGCGTCTGGCGGGAGCCCGCGGTGCCCTGCGCGGCTGCGGGAATGAAGCGGGAGCGGAGCGGGGCTGAAGCGGCCGCGGTGTGAGCCCTGGCCCCGGGGGGGGACGGCGGGGCCGCCCCCCGCCCTGCCCAACCTCCGCGCATCCTCCGGCACCGCCTGGGCGGGCCGTGCCGGGCCGGGGGGTCCCAACCGTGCCCAGTCGGTGTGATCCCAGCCCTGCCGAGCGGTAGGATGAGGGGCATCCTCTACTTCTGCACCCTGATCCTCCTGGGTGAGTAGCGCGGCTCTACGCGGAGAGGGGAAGCGGGGGACACGGGGACACGCAGAGAACTTTCTGCTGGGGTTCGGTGCCGGGGACCTTTCGGCCACCCCGGGCACGGGAGGGCTTCTCCAGGGCTAGCACCCCAGGAGCAGAGGGGGCATCACCCCAGGAACAGGGGGGGAATCACCCCAGGCATATAGGGGGCATCACCCCAGGAACAGAGGGGGCATCACCCCAGAAACAGACGGGGTATCACTCCAGAAGTAAAGGGGGCATCACCCCAGGAATAGAGGGGGCATCACCCAAGGAGTAAAGGGGGCATCACCCCAGGAGCAGAGGGGGCATCACCCCAGCTTTCTGTTGTTCTCTTTGCTCTGGAGCCGAGAGCTGGGATCTCCTGTCCTGTTGTTGGCCGCGGGAATAGCTCCTTTTACCTCGGGAATGATGGCACTGGATGCCGGGGATGAGCCTGGGGGGATGTCTGGCGAGTAGGGATGTGGAGGAGTGGGGACAGATGTTGCACGGGAGGTGGTGGTGAAGCTGGAAAACCTCGGGGTTCGGGTGTCCTGACCCGAGTGTGTCTGTGTGTCTGTGCTCTGGAGTTCCCGATGCAGATTTCCTCGACCCCCATCTCCAAACCTGTGCTGTTCATTTTTATTTTTATACGGGGTGGGGGGAATGGACCCCAGGTGTGTCCTTATCCCTGTCTGTGCCCCCTTCTCTGCTGTCGCTGTCCCCGGTGGGATGTGGGGATGTGCTCTGCAGCACCCCTGCTTCCAGCATCCCCCTCTCATCCTCCTTCTCCCCAGCCTGGGGCAATTCCTGCCTGCAATTTCCGCGGCTCCCTGGTGGGAAGGGGCTGCAGCCCCGGGGGCTAGTAGCACCCGGCAGTAGGTAGCCACAGCTGGAAGATGCTCAAGTGCCTGGCTGCAAGCCCTCAGGGTACTATTGCCCCTTTCCCCCCCCCCCCCCCCCCTTCCCCCTTTCTTATGCTCCTTGAAGATAGCAAACCCAAGTCTGGGCTTAAATAAGCGAGGAAAGGCTGTGGGGATGCTGTGTAGGATGCTCCTGTTCTTTTCGGGTGGGCTTTGGGGGAGGAAAAAGGTCTTGGGATGGATGGAAGTGTCTGGGACATCCCAGCACGGCCCCGCGCTGCCTCCCGAGCATCCTTCCTGTCAGCTCGCTGCCCGCGGATCCTTTTTCCTTTATTCCTTGGGTGGGAAAGGCTTTGTCAGAGCTCCAGGTGACTTCTCTTCCCGGCTGTCCCTGTCACTAGATGTCAGCAGCAGCAGCTCTTGCAAGTCCCAGAAGGGGGGAGGAGGGGGTAGGGTGGGATTTCGACCCCCAAAGAGGAGCCATCTCCAGTCAAAAGAGTGAGATCTGGAGAAGCACCGAGCCCTGGATATGCCCCAGGTTGGGACAGCTGCTGCTTGGCAGGGGCTGGAGCTGTGCCCTGGGCTGGGAAAGGTCTCAGCCCCCTTTGGAGATGGAAATTTTCCCTGTGGTGTTCACAGGGCCTCGGGGTTGGGATTCGGGGTCTCTGCAGGATCTGTTTTCCAAGCTGTTGGGATTGACTGCCTGGCTGATTGACTGGCTGATTGACTGCCTGGGGGACTGATTGATTTTCTCTAGAGAAAGTGGACTTAAAAGAGAAGATGGCAGCTCTCCCATATCAGCAACACACCTGGGACTGGTTCTAAGGGGACACCCACCACCTCCACTCCAAGCCAGAGCAAAGGCATCAGCTCCTGTTCACCTCTTGCCCTTCTGACCCTGGGGTCCCCAGAAGGTTTTTTTTTGCATCTCCAAACTAGCACTTGACCCCTGCAGGCTCAGCACCATCCCAGCAATTTCATTTAATGCCCTGAGTTTGTTCACTAGAGATCTTCTAGATGTTTCCATCACCATGGGCTGCTCAGTTAGATGGAGGTGGGGAGATCCTTCAGCAGGATCAGGGGTGACAGTCTGTGCAGCATGGCAATTCCCAGCTCCAGCCATGCTGGGTTGAAGTCTGAGCACCTTGCTCTGTGTTTCCATGTCCCCTGCAAGTCTGGGGATGATCCTGGGTGCAGGAAGCAGGGCTGGGAGAAATGAGGGCTCTCTGAGGTGGGAATTGGCAGTTTCATAGAATCCTAGAATCCTAGAATGGGCTGGGTTGGAAGGGACCTCAGAGCTCCTCAAGTCCAACCCTTGCTCCACTCCCACTGCAGTTCCCAGCCCATGGCACTGAGTGCCACATCCAGGCTCTTTGGAAATATCTCCAGGGATGGAGAATCCACCCCTTCCCTGGGCAGCCCATTCCAATGCCTGATCCCCCTCTCCATCAAGAAATTCTTTCTCATGTCCAACCTAAACCTCCCCTGGCACAACTTGAGACCTCTTGTGCCCTCTTGTCTTGCTGAGAGTTGCCTGGGAAAAGAGCCCAACCCCCCCCTGGCTCCAACCTCCTTTCAGGGCGTTGTAGAGAGTGATGAGGTCTCCCCTGAGCCTCCTCTTCTCCAGCCTCAACACCCCCAGCTCCCTCAGCCCTTCCTCACAGGACTTGTGCTGGATCCCTTCCCAGCCTCCTTGCTCTTCTCTGGACCTGCTCCAGCACCTCAATCTCCTTCCTGAGCTGAGGGGCCCAGAACTGGACACAGGACTCAAGCTGTGGCCTCCCCAGGGCTGAGCACAGGGGCAGAATCCCTTCCCTGGACCTGCTGGCCACGCTGTTCCTGAGCCAGCCCAGGATGCCATTGGCCTTCTTGGCCACCTGGGCACACTGCTGCCTCCTCTTCAGCTTCCTGTCACCAGCATCCAGCCTGGACAGAGAGCTGCTGCTGGCATTTCAGCCCTTTGGTGGCACAGTCACACAGGGTGACCTAGGGCAGGCAGCTGTCTGGACATGGCAACTTAGATAGTTTGATTTTTTTAGTTTATTTTCCTAAATAATCTGCCCCCAGGTCAGCTCATTGACCTGTCTCAGCCACATGAACACCAGTGGCAAGGACAGAACAGGAGCACCCAGCTGGGGGTGAGGACATGGCTTTGAGGAAGCTCACTGATATCTCAGTGTCCCCTGATATTTGCTTGTATATGTGGCATGGGCTAGAAATCCCACCCAAGGGACACTGGTGGGGCATTCAGGAAGACTTTCTGAAAAAAAGCAACCCTCAAGGAAGCCCTGAAATAATCAAATATAAATAATATAATTAATTTTACAAGGAGATGAGGTCACACCTGTAGCCACCTCTCAAACCATCGCCCATCCCTTGTGCAGCTTTTGGAGGACACATCGGTCCCTGTGCCAAGAAAATAATAATTAAAGGCTAAGAATGAAAAATCTGGGCTAGAGTTGAGAGCTGTAATTTGTTGGGAAGTCCCTGTGGGACCAAGAGTCATTTCTGGACCACTGCGATGGAGAACAGGATCTTGGAATGGCATCTGGGCTGTCTGCTGCCAAAAACTGCCTGGACCTGGCAAGTTTTACTCCTTTTAGTCCTTAGCACAACTCCTGGCATATGTTTCCCACAAGCTCTTCACAGATGCAGACACAAGAGATTGCCTGCCAGATTTTCACCTGGTTTGGGAACACAAATCCTGGGGTGGAGGAGAGAAAAAAAAAAAAAAAAATCTCTTGAAATTTGCATCTGTGTGGATGGGAGAGGGAAAAGCTCCTTAAATCAGTGCCTGAGTCCGTGCTGACAGGAGCAATCCATTTCTTGCATCAATAAGAATGTGGTATGTGTGTCTCTTGGTATTGTTGGGGATATTTATGTCTCTCACTGGTGGTGGGGAGGAGAAATAAAGCTTCATCCTCAACAGGCTGTCCTCAAACACTCTACAAATTCCTCTGCTGGGATCTCACCACGCCCAGAAAATATATTTTTTTTTCCCCCAGAGCTCTGGGACCTTAAATAGTAATTTCTGCTGGGTAAAAATTCATACTAGTTAAGTCTAATAATTGGTATTAATTACTGTGAACAGTGCTTTATTTTGCTTTTAGAGAGGGAAATGTCTTGTCTGCTCACATGGCAATTTTCACTTCTGTCCTGCCTGAAATTCCTTTCATCATGTTCACACAGGACTTGATCATTTTTGTAGCTTTCCACTTGGTCATTTTTAAGCATGACTTTTAATGTTGCTGAAGTTTGCTACCTTTCAAAAAAAACCCTCACAACTCTGTGACCAAGATATCCATGATTTCTTGTTCCCTCCAGCTGACTTTGTAGTGCTTTTGCTTCTTTAAAAAGAAAAGAAAGGAAAAAAAGAGACCTCTTTCTTCTCAACCTAAAAGTGGAAGAGGACAAACTCCAAGGAAGCTCTCCTGCTAAAACAATTTTTTAGAAGGGCACATTTCACTGAAAAAAAAAAATAGAAAAGGAACAAAAGTATGAAAAGCTTGTTCCTGACATTGAGTTCAGTGGAGTTCCCTTGTTTCTGTCACCAAAATCCCCTCTGCTCACACCTCCTGGCACCTTCAAGCCTGGGGGGACTGATGGTGGAAGCTGAGGGATAGTGAGGGGGGGAATAGGACTGGGGGGACATTTCCAGCACCCCAGGTTCCATCCCTCAACTCTGAGACTGCCAGGGGGAGGGACACTGAGTTGGAGGAAGCACAGGAACCTGCTAAGGTCACATTTCAGTCACCTCTGACTCCCCCAGGATTTCGGTCTAATAACAAATAATGCCACAGCTTGATAGAAATGAAGAAAAGTTTTTATCTCCATGAATATTTCCAGTATTTTACCAGAGGTGAGCTGGTTAGAAGTCCAACCCAGCTCTGCCTTAGGGATCCTTCAGCCCCCAGCCACAGCTTTCCTACCCCTGGGAATGACAACCAGACAAGGAGCAGGGCATGGCCAGACCTCTGGTGCTTTCCCAGGACTCTCCTGTCCATCTGACAAGAGGTGTTGGGGCTGGGATTTAGGTGGCTGCAGCAGGAATGAATAAGTCCCAGAAACGGAGCCCAAATAAACTCTTGAGCCCCTGGACCACAGCTTGACTGTCCTCATGGAGTAAAAGTGTTTCCCACTGGCTGGATCTACATTCCCCAAAGCTCAAAACTACTTTGGGAATGTCCTGTCACTCCTGAGTTTCCTCTCTTCCCACCTCTCTTCAGGCAAGTCATAGAATCCCAGAATCCTAGAATTGGCTGGGTTGGAAGGGACCTCAGAGCTCATCAAGTCCAACCCTTGCTCCACTCCCACTTCAGTTCCCAGCCCATGGCACTGAGTGCCACATCCAGGCTCTTTGGAAATATCTCCAGGGATGGAGAATCCACCCCTTCCCTGGGCAGCCCATTCCAATGGCTGAGCACCCTCTCCAGAAAGAAATTCTTTCTAATGTCCAACCTAAACCTCCCCTGGCACAACTTGAGACCTCTTGTGCCCTCTTGTCTTGCTGAGAGTTGCCTGGGAAAAGAGCCCAACCCCCCCCTGGCTCCAACCTCCTTTCAGGGAGTTGGAGAGAGTGATGAGGTCTCCCCTGAGCCTCCTCTTCTCCAGCCTCAACACCCCCAGCTCCCTCAGCCCTTCCTCACAGGACTTGTGCTGGATCCCTTCCCAGCCTCCTTGCTCTTCTCTGGACCTGCTCCAGCACCTCAATCTCCTTCCTGAGCTGAGGGGCCCAGAACTGGACACAGGACTCAAGCTGTGGCCTCACCAGTGCAAAAAAAAAAAAAAAAGTCCCTCTTCTTCCTCCCCAGGCAGCTCTTCCACACACTTCCCTTATCCAAAGCCACTTGGGAAGCAATCTGGATGAAAGATGCAGCCAGAGTTACTTGTGCAGGGGTTTTGATTTATTGTCTCCGACTGGAAAATCCTGTCTGGGATACCTGCTCCCCCCCAAATTCCTGGACAGAGTTATGAGCATCACTCCTGGGCTGGGGGCTCCTGTGGGTTTCACATTCAGGGCTCCAGTTTGGGGAGGAGAGAGGGATGGGGCAGGTTTGCTGAGGCTTCTTCCCAAGGCAGGATCAAATTGCTCATCTGTCACACAGCACCAGGTGAAGCCATGCATTCCTTGTCCCCAAGGCCATGGCAGGCCAGGCTGGGATGGGATTTTAAACGGGACCAGATGCTCGAGGGCTGTGAGTGAAGAACCTGAGGAACTGGGGAGGTTTGCTCTTTGCTGTTACTTACACAAAGCAGAAAAAGGCCAAGCACATCACTCAAGGCTCAATGTGAATAACTTCTGTCCAAGCTGCTTTAACCAGGAGTGTCTCGTGCTGCAGACCTCTCAGGAGGCTTTGCACACACACGTGGGAATGCTCAGCTCTTCAGATAGCAGCAATGGGAACACCTCTGGAATTCCCTCTTTCTGTTACTTCACATCTCTGGAGGCTTTGAGCTGAACTGGAACCAGCAAACACTCAGGACAGGTCTCAGGAAGGCTCCAGGGTGCCTTCAGAGAAGGTAAATTTAAGCACAATAATCAGGTTTTGCTTCAAGTTCTGCCTCAGAAAAGGCTGGGGGTGCCTCTGCAGCAGCCAGCTGGGAAATCCCAAAATCCTTGATTAATCCTTGATTAATTAATGTGTGTCATTAATTAATGGACACACAGGGCAGCTGCAGCCTCATGGGAAGGAAGCCTTCACTTGGATGATAGCTGTGAACGTTTTGGAGCAAACCTGGGGTCTGGGCCAGCACTCCTAGAGGGACCATGTTGTCCTGTCCTTGGGAGTTTTACATAAGCAGTCAAATCACTGGTAAAAGTTGTTTAATTTCTCAATTCTTTTTTTATACTCTGTCAGCCTTTAGTCACCACTTTGCTTGATTATTTTTTTTTTTTTCTTCCTACTGCATCCCCCATAAATACCAGCTCCCCCATGACTGCAGCTCACCTTTTTTTTTGTGTCCAGTGCTGAAACCTTGGGGTGTAACCCTGTGATTTCATCAGTGGTACCCAGAGAAGCTGTGGCTGCCCCATCCCTGGAAGTTTTGAAGGTTGGATGGGGCTTGGAGCACCCTGGGCTGGGGGAGGTGTCCCTGCCCATGGCAGGGGGTAGGGGATGGATGATCCTGAAGATCCCATCCAACCCAAACCAGGCTGGGATCCTACAGCCTGCATCACCCCAGGACCTGAGCTGGCTGTAGATGGAACCATTTGACTTGCAGCCAACCTGCCCCCTTCTTCAGGTTCACCTTAGGGAGGAAACTCAGAGCTCCTCAAAGCTCCTTGTCTGCTTGCCTTAGGAGAAAGAAGCCTTAATAACAGAGTAGGTGTTGCTGCTGTGATTTTAACTCCCGTGCAGGCAGAGGGAAATGCATCTCCCCATGACAGCCTTCATGGCAACATCTCTCAGATATTCTACAGCTGACTCACTTACCTGCAATCTGGAAATAGGGAGCAGATGTCTCCTGTAGCACTGAACATTTTTTTCCCCTCTGTTGCTGTCTCTGTTTCCCTTTGATGTTGGCTGTGTACAGCACAAGGCACCTTAAAAAGATGTCACAAGGCATGAGGAGACATAAATCTGTGCTGGCTGAGTCTTCTGTAATAAAGGCTGCAGGTTGGGATGATGTTTGCCATCCACTAATGGAAAGGAGAGCAAACCAGGCTGCTGAATTATTAGACAGGGCTTGGAATGAATCAAATCTCTTTGACCTGTTTGTGTAAAGCCCCAGCCAAGACTGAGTTTGCCTGAGTGTTTCCTCTGCACGGTGAGGAATTGCTCTCCTGCTTGCAAGGGTGAGTTGATTCATGCCCTGGATTTGACACATGAGTTAGAACAATTTCATGGCAGATTTGTTTGTGGTTTGTTTTTTTTTTTCCTTTTTTTTTTTTTCCATTTTTTTTGCCCTTTTTTTTTTTTTTTTTTTTCTTTTAATATATCCTTTATCCAACCAGTTCTGTTTGGTTTCTTCCTCCTGATAAGGGAACACAAACCCAGTGAGGTTTGAGACCCAAAGTGCAGCCTCAGTCTGCCTGGCACAGCCACCTCATCCTTTGCAGAGAGGGCAGAGGCAAAGTCATCCCAGCTGAGCTTTCCTTCCAGTCTGGGAAAAAATGCCCTGGGGGTCACAGCCTAGAAATACCTTCAAGGTAACATGGAGGAGTTTTTCCCTGCTTTGCAAGGAGCTGGAAGGAGGGGGAGAGAGGAGGAATTTCAGCTGGGTGTTGGGGATAAAACCAGGTTTTATCCCCAATGGTTGGACTTGGTGATCTTAAAGGTCTTTGCTAACCAGAGCAGCTCTGTGATTCTGTGACATCTGATTAGTTGTGGGAAGGAGAAGAGCAGGTTTCCCTTTAGGAATCTGATGGGATTGCTTGGAGGCTTGTCAGGTTTTGTAGGCATTAGGAAAGCTGAAAGCTGTGCTGCCCTAAGGAGTTCCTGCAAGGGGGTGGGGTGCCCTGTTCCCTGTTCCTGGTTTTCCCTATTTGATTGGAAAGCTCATACCCTTTTTGTGATGATTTAGGATGGTAATTACAGGGGAAAACTAAAGGAAATGTCCTGAGACCCAGATGAGGAACTTACTCTAGGATCAAGCCTGATGGGGCTCTCCTGCTCTTTGGGGAAAAAGATCAGGAATTGTGTCCAATTTGCAACACAAGATTTTCCCACCTGGGCCAGAAGGTTTGGGAAGGGAACAGCAGAGAAGGTCCTGAGCTGGTTCTGGTCTGGAGAGGTGGAAAGTGGAAGAGAAAGGGCTCCTGAGAGGCTGGATAAGAGATGCAGACGAAGGGAATCCAGGAGCTGGGTGGAGGAATGTGTAGGATCACAGAGATCCGAGAGCTATTCCAGAGCTGGGAAAACCCTGGGAAAAGCTTGGATTCCCAAAAGGTGCCATGAGTCCCTGCAGGGGGAGTGCAGGGGAGGTGACAGCTCAGGGACACATCCATCAGCATGGAGACAAATCCTGGGAAACACAGCTTCAGAGGCACTGGAATTTATCTCCTTTTCCTGATCCCACCTCCCCCTCCCTCCCTGCAGCCCCAGCCTGGCCAAGCCTCACTGTGCTGGAAACCTCTTAGTAATTAAGCACCTGCCTCCAGGGGGTCCAAATCTCTGGTTGGGTTTGTTATGTGCTATCAAATTACCAAGAAGTATTAATTATAGTCTGAAGGGCTAGAGAAAAAAAAAAACAAACAACCAAAAAAAAAAACCAAAAAAAAAAACCAACCAAAAAAAACCGAAAAAACCCACCAAAAAAAAAAAAACCCCAACCTTCCTTTCTGCTGCCCCCAGAGCCCTGACAGTGACATGAGGCAGGACAGAGGTGGTGGCACTGGCTGCTTAGTTCAGGGAGAGCCAAATCCCCATTTCTAATGCCCACAAATCCCCATTTCTAATGCACACAGGGTTGGTGCAAACCCCCAGCCAGGGCTGGAGATGTGCACAGGGCCCATCAGAAGTTCCTTGCAGCAGCTGTGTTGGCTCTGGAGGGTCCTCTCCAGCAGGCAAAGCCTTTCTTGTCTTGCCTTTTGTAGTTCAGATGACCTGGTGGTGGTAGAAAAGTCATGAGAGGAGTCTGAGGAAGGTTGATTTATCCAGGGTTGAAAAGGGAAGGAAGGCACAGGAGAGAACATGCTCACACTCTATAAATACCTTCAAGGTAAGAGTGGAAGGGAAAGAAGAGGATTAGTCACACTTCTGTAAGACAGAGAGGGGAGGAGAGAGGGAGCAACAGCATGAAACAGAGGAAGAAAAGGTTTTGAGTGTTAGGAGCAAAATTTGAGGCTATTTCCCTTTCTCATTTTCACAGGGAGAAGAAATTGAAGGGTTCCATTGGAGCTTGGCTTGAGGCTTGATGCCACTTTTATTTTGTTTTACTTTTTTTTTTTAGGAGAGTTACAAGTTGTGGGCATGGGGATTAAGCAGTGGATCTCTAAGTAGGGTTTGCAGTCCTAGGAGCATCCCTGGACTGATCAAGGGACCTGTGTAGCCTCCCAGAGTGTCACCACATGCCAGGTGACCCAGCTGCCTCCTGTACTTGGAAGTGAGGGCTGGCCCAGGTGCTTTTTCCCTGCACTCTGTACATCCCCCCCACACACTGAAGGTACCATGGAAAGATGGTGATGCTCAGCCAAGGATCTTCATGGTTATTTGCTGCCAGAGCAATGGGGGGTGGCTCAGGGATGGATGCTGAGTCTGGCTCAGCCATGAGCCTTGGCCAGCCCTGGGCTCTGCCTCTTGTTACTGGGTGCTGAGGAGTTTTTTCCTCCTCTCCAATACATCCACTCTGCTCCTGATGCCTTACACCTCCTCTCAACCTCTCCCCATCACCCAGATCCTCCCTGCCACCTCTTCCTCCTGGTCCCATCCTCCCTGGGAATGGGGATGAGGAAGGCAGAAGCTTTGGTGTAACCTCTCAGGGTCTTGGCTCCAAGTCAGGCTGGGACAATCATCCCCACTGTCACCTTCCATTATGCTGGGACTCCAAAGTCAATGTTTTCCAAAAAAATCCGGGCAGCTGCTGCCAAAATTCTTCCCTTGACTCTTGGAGCAAGTGCCAAGAACTCTTTCTTTCCCTAACAAGTCAGCTGGCCAAATGTAAGGTGTCCCTGGGGAAATCCCTTCAGTCTGGCAACAATTAACAAGTTGATTCAACTCAAGGTAAAAACAAATGAAGGTTCCTGAGAAAATGAACCTGGTGTCTGTCTGTCTGTCAGTCTCTCCACCTCCAAATAATTTTGGAGCCCCATGGCTGGGTTGGCTTTGTCTGATAGAAGTCTCTGGAGATGCTCAGATCCCACAGCTTGATGTGAAACTGGCTGTGGAAAGGGGAATGAGCTCCTGGTGTTCCCAGTGTGGGGAAAGTCAGGGAAGTTCTCAGCAGGAAAGGTGCATGTGAAAGGAGGTGCAGAAACCCAGGCTCCTTTTTTGCTGCTCCTCAGTTTTTTCCTGGCTGAGCAGCAAAGTGAGAGATGCAGATCTGCTCAGAGCTAAAGAAATGGCTTGCTGGGACCTTGCAGGGACCCATGAAGCCTGAAAATCCAGGGAGAAACAGCAAAGTGAGGACTTGATGTGGCTCCAGGGCTGGAGCTGAGCAGTGTCAAAGGGAATGGTCCTGATGCCCAGGACCTTGGTGCTCTGCCAGGTGGGCTGCATTGCCCAGAGATGGATATCAGGAGGGAAATTTATGGGAACTCCCCCAGGTTGGGTTTGCTTAACATTGGTGTCACCTTGAACACACCAAGGATGCAGGGAAATTGCCCAGGGATGAAGGCAATGGGGCAGAGTGTGGGCTGGACCTCAGAGATTCCATGGGGAAAGGGCAGGATGAAGTCCACTTCGTTGGACAAAGGGTGTGCAAGAAGGAACACCTGGTTGTAGGGTTGTAGTAAGACTTTTCATTAGCTTCAGCCCCCAGCTGCTCTCCTTGCACCTCCTTGAGATGCTGCTGGGCTGAGATGTGACACCAGCTTCCTGCATCTCCATCACCTGACGTGTGGGGTGGCAGAGGTTAAGGGCATGGCACCCCGTGGTCGATAGCTGCTGACCATAAAAGATCTTCTGACAGATTGCAGCAAAGAAGGGAGAGGGATGGAGTGACCTGGCTGATGCTTGACTTTGCTTCTCTGCATGGGATTTGTGTGCACCCACCTGAACCTTCCTGCTCCTTCTCCTGCCCCATAAATCCAGGGGCTGGGTGCTTTGGTTCTGCCCCATGGGATTTCCTAGAGACAGAGCAAGGGAAAAGATCTGAAGGGGATGGGGGAAAAAAAAAAGGGTGGGAAAAAAAAAAAAAAAAAAAAGAGAGGGGGAGGGAAAAAAATGTTTCTTCATGGTGCTTTTGTTTTCTAACAATGTTGACATTATGTGGAGTAACCGAGTATAAAATCTGCCGATTGTTTGGGAGCTGATGTGCAGAGGAGATGTTATTATCTGAGCCTTTTATGCCTCTTTACCCTGTCTGGATCAGAGGAGATAAATGTGTAGATAGGAGCTGAGGCTCCCATCTTTATTTAAGCTGTCAGGTACTGCTACGTTATTTTATGCTGATTGTTATAGAAAACCTCTAGAAAGAGATAGATGTTTCTCTATTCCCCCCCCGTTCCCTATTTTAATCTCTAATTTAATAATAAAAGAGATGTATTTCCCTATATTATTTTTATTTGTAACGTCAGCGCTTCCCGCTCGCTCTTCTCTTTCAAATAAACACTCACGGACTCAAAGCACTTAAAATATGCACATAATTAATCTTCTCCCTTCTCTTTTGGGCTCCCTTTTAACTGTTATTGCAGCCAGACTTTAATTTACGCATTAATGCAAAAAAAAAAAAAAACCTCTTCAGTGTGAAGCAGGTTCCCCGTGGGGCTGGCAGGCTCAGTGAGTACCTACACCTGGACGTATGGCTGGAGTTGGGTCCAAGCCTCTCCTCACACCTCTCCCACAGCTCACAAGCCTGAAGTAAAGCAGGAGTAATCCTGAAAAGACTCAGAAGTCACATCTGGTGATGGGAAACAGTCAACAGGGCTTGGATGGGGTTGCCCAGAGAGGTGGGAGATGCCCCATCCCTGGAAATCCTTCAGGTGAGGTTGGATGGGGCTCTGAGCAATCCAGTTGTAGGGGGTGGGACTGGATGAGCTTCAAATGGACTGGACTGAGGAATGATGAGCTTGGAAATGGAATGGATGAGCTTGGAATGGATGAGCTTGGAATGGATGAGCTTGAAATGGATGAGCTTGGAATGGATGAGCTTGAAATGGAATGGGCTGGATGAGCTTCCCACCCAAACCATTCCATGATTCTAAGCATCCTTAAGCCCTCGTTTTTATTCATCAGCTCAGTGGCCTGGGTTTGGCTCCTCCTGACCCAAAGGTCTTGGCACACTTTGGAGTTCTCATGGAGTTGTTCAGGCTGGAGAAGAGAAGGATCCCATGGGGAGACCTCAGAGCACCTTCCAGTGCCTGAAGGGGCTGCAGGAAAGCTGGGGAGGGACTTGGGACATCCTGGAGGGATGGGATGAGGGGGAAGGGTTTCCAGCTGCAAGAGGGGAGATGGAGAAGAGATTTTAGGAAGAAATTGTTTGGGGTGAGGGTGCTGAGCCCCAGGGTGCCCCCAGAAGCTGTGGCTGCCCCATCCCTGGCAGTGCTGAAGGTTGGATGGGGCTTGGAGCACCCTGGGCTGGAGGAGGTGTCCCTGCCCATGGCACAAAGTTGGCCCCAGAACAGATGCAGGAGTCCTGCTGAGGAGCCCAAGCATCAGGAGAAGCTGTTTGAACAATTCCCAAGCAGCAACTTGGCAGCATTTCAGATTTACCAAAGTGAGACAATTAGTGGAAGTAGTTTCAGTCTTGATTATTTTCCTCTTGCAGCAGAAAAAAAGAATCTGTGGAAAAACTGGGGCATTTTCTTTCCAAGTGTGTTGAAATCTTATTTGAAGGGGGAAGGAAAAAATCAGGCAGGAATCCCCACGTTGGCCAAAAATCTCTTTTTTTCCCTGCACATCTGAGCCCTGTGCCATCCAGCACTCCCCTCTGTCCAGCATCTTCTCAAGTCCTGGCTGTACAATCTGTAGTAGGAGTTACAAGGGGTGGTAGCAGCATTTTTTTTCTCTATGTGCTCTAAACCCAGCCCTTGATATTGAAGCTTTAGGAGTTACATTTTTTAGGGAAAAAAAAAATAGGATTAGTAAACAGCTATCTAAGGGATTCCTTCTGCTCCCCTGTGAGAACTCGGGAGAGAAAAAATTATGTGAGGAAGAAAGGCACTGAGTGTGACACAGTGATTTTATTTTTTTTTTTCACTTGGGTGCCTATTCCTGTGTCTAAACCTCAGACTGCACCAGTTCAGGGGGCTGCAGGGTGTTTCTTGAGCCACCAAGGGCAGGAAAGGTCCCTGCTGGTTCCCCCAGGCTGCCTGCAAAGCCAGGAGCAAAGTTTCCCTGTGTCACAGGAGAGCCAAGGTGGAAAGGATGGTTTTGTCCACTCCCTGCCCAGTGCACAGCCCTGGAAAGATGCACAGCACATCTTTTCCAGCTCCTTTCTCCAAACCTTGGAAAACTACAGACACTCCCTGCAAGCCCCTGGCCCGTGGGGACCTTTCCTTAGGAACTTTGGGGACCTTGCACCCAGCTGGAGCACAGGTCCACGAGACGTACAGGGGGGTTGGAAGAGCTTCTTTAAAACCAGGAGGTCACCTCTGGGGCCTTGGTCCATATGGGAGGTCCATGTGGGAGTTGTTGGTGGTCCTGGGAGCATGGACAGTGTGTAAGGACACCACTACCTGGTGTGTAAGGACACCACTACCTGGTGTGTAAGGACATCACTACCTGGTGTGTAAGGACATCACTGCCTGGTGTGTAAGGACACCACTGCCTGGTGTGTAAGGACATCACTGCCTGGTGTGTAAGGACATCACTACCTGGTGTGTAAGGACAGCACGATCTGGTGTGTAGGGACATCACTAGATGGTGTGTAAGGACAGCACTACATGGTGTGTAAGGACAGCACTATCTGGTGTGTAAGGACTTTGGAGTTCTACCAATGCCCTGAGCCTCTACTGAATGACACAGATCCTTATTGATGTTTTTCTTCCCACACAGACAAGGAAAATCCGTGTCTTGTGGCTTCCTCTAGGGAAAAACCCAACAGCTCTGGTGAAGGAACGACCCAGCTCAGTCCCAGTTTCTCCTCCTCCTCCCCTGCCCACTCCCTGACAACCAGTTTCTACCTGTGGCAGTGGCACAAGCTGCCTGTGTCCCCAGAGCTTCCTCCAGGGAACCCCAGAGCTCTGGGCTATCAGCAGGTTTGCAGAGAAAATGAGATTTTTTTGTTTTTTTTTTTTCCTTTTTCCTGGCTGACTTCCATCAGCAGCAGCTCCAGCTCTCCCAGGCACATCTCAATTAATTAATACAGTCAAACCTTATTAGAGACAATCGTTGGGCAGAGATCACCCAGTCCTGAGCTCTCTGGGTGTTTCTCCTTCTTTCTCACTCTGCTTTCCTCCCCTCTCCTTTTCCCAGCAGCAAAGGTGCCCGCCAGGCCCTGGGGTAGGGTGGGAGCTTCTGTAGGGGAAAGGAAAGGAAAGGGGAAGGGAAAGGGAAGGGAAAGGACAGAGGAAGGGGAAAGGGAAGGCAAAGGAGGGAGAATAAGAAGAAAGGAGAAGGAGAAGGAGAAGGAGAAGGAGAAGGAGAAGGAGAAGGAGAAGGAGAAGGAAGGGGAAAAGGAAAGGAAAGGAAAGGAAAAAGGAAGGGGAAGGGAAGGGAAGGGAAAGGAAAGGAAAGGAAAGGAAAGGAAAGGAAAGGAAAGGAAAGGAAAGGAAAGGAAAGGAAAGGAAAGGAAAGGAAAGGAAAGGAAAGGAAAGGAAAGGAAAGGAAAGGAAAGGAAAGGAAAGGAAAGGAAAGGAAAGGAAAGGAAAGGAAAGGAAAGGAAAGGAAAGGAAAGGAAAGGAAAGGAAAGGAAAGGAAAGGAAAGGAAAGGAAAGGAAAGGAAAAGGAAAGGAAAAAGGAAAGGAAAAAGGAAAGGAAAAAGGAAAGGAAAAAGGAAAGGAAAAAGGAAAGGAAAAAGGAAAGGAAAAAGGAAAGGAAAAAGGAAAGGAAAAAGGAAAGGAAAAAGGAAAAAGTCCTCCTGAGGAGGGAGCAGCCCTGTCCAACCCCAGGCTGCTCTCTCAGAGGCTGCTTTGTGTCTGTGTTCAAATGAGAGGCTCTCTCCGGGGTTGTCAGAGCAGCACTTTTCAACAGCATCAAATTATGATGATTATTTTCTTTTAACATGAATACAAATACATCAGCCTTCCTGAGTGGTTTCATTAACTGCCCAGCACATCACTCAGAGCCTCACACTCCTTGTCAAGTACCAACATCCCCATCCCATGTTCATGAATTCCTCCAACATCACCTCGCGATGGAAAACAGGGGTGAGGGCAGGATTGAAAAAAAAAAAAAAAAAAAATTAAAACCCAAAAGACAGCAGCAATTGTTCTTCCTCACAGTCACTAAATAAGAGGGCAGACACCTGCCAGTCACTCAGTGCCAGATTGGGGGGGTAGAGGGAAAAACTGGGCCCTGCCCTGGTTTTGAGTGGGTCTGAGTGAAAGGACCAAGTGGGACAAGGCTTCCTCCCCATGCCCCTGGGAAGAAGAAATCCCTCTTTTCCCCATTTTGCTGCTTCTAGACTGAACAGGAGGGAAACAAGGCAAGTGCTGCAGGGCCATGATTAAAGCTGATCAGACTTGAATTGATTAATAGCAGAAAAATCCTTTTATTAATAGAAGTCTTGCTTTGTCTCTTTATTTTCATAAATGCAGCAGGCTGTTCCAAATCCCAGGATTTTTCCCCACCTTTTCCCCACAGAATATTATCAAATAGGGGATGTGCAGCACTCTGCCATGCATCTCATGGGCAGAGACCACCCCAAGCCCCACCTGGGGCTGCTGCAGTTCCTTGGGGGTCTCAGTGGATTCCCCCTTCTCAAGCCTGGCCCCAGCATTTCTCCTTGGAAGCTTCAGCTCCTGAAATCAGATGCTTAAAACCCAAGAATTTAATATCTTTCCTGAGCAGCCATCTGTCATACACCTGGGGAGATGCTAGAGAGCAAAACCCCCTTCCTTTTGGGATGTGAACCTTTCCCTTGTGCTGATCCCTTTCCAGGGGATTGTGCTTCTCCCACTGCATCCCTGCTGTCCCAAAAGGAGATTTTTCCCTTTTCCACCACATGCCACGGAGAAGCCCTCAAAATATGGGATGATTCAATGTATTTCCTAAAAAAGTGAAGCATGGGGAGGTGGTTTCTGCATCCCCTTGCAGGCTGGAGGGGATTCTCAATCTTCTTTGCCATCTCTCAGCTGGAAGATTTTTGTGGAAGGAAACACAGCTGAGGAGGCAACTGGGATGAAGGGAAAGGGAATGACCCCTGGCTCTGCTGCTTCACAAGAGCAGTCAGAAAATATCTGAAGGATTTGAGAAGGAGGCACAGCACATGGACTGCCTCAAAGGTGTTGAGAGGATCAAACCCAAGTTTTCAGGTGGGGATGGAGAAGAACCATGCTGCCAGGGACACAGGCAGGGGCAGTTTCCAGGGCATTTTAGCAACAGGATGTCTAAAATACCTGAGCCTTGATCTTCAGGTGCATTAAAAAAAAAAAAAAAAAAAAAAAGGAGTTGCAGTGCAGGCTCCCAAGTCTTGGAGACTTTTTTATTTTAATGAAAGACAGGCACTCCAAAAATTACTCACAGACCTGGCAAAAGAAATGAGGAAAGTCTGAGGCATTAATTAAAGCCCCACTGGGGCTGTTTTGTTGCTCAACCTGAGCTTTCCATTTGATGCTGCTGAGATATTTCCTACCTGAAGGAACTTGGGCTGCTCTGGTTCATTATCAGCCAGCACAGGCCCAGGGCAGCTTCCTGGGGGCTCTGAACCCCCCAGGTCCCTGGAAGGAGAAAGCCCCATTTCTGCATTTCTGGTGACCCTTTTGAGATCCAAGAGGTTGTTGCAGAGAGGGGGGGTCTGAAAGCAAAGGTTTCTTTAGGGGGGATTCAGAGCACATCTTTACAGCTGGGGTTTTCTTAGGGCACTGGTTGGGAAGGGAAAGCTGGGAATGGGATAAGAGATTGGGAGCTTTTAAAAGCAAAGGTGGGAGGTGTAAAACCAGGAGAAGTCACAGAGGAAGAGCCAGCTCTCTCCTGAGGTTAAACTCTTTCACTTGAACCACTGCAACATTTACAGGACTTAAAAGGGGTGAGGAAGATGGAGATGGAGTTTTTAGCAGGGTCTGCAGTGGCAGAACAAGGGGTGATGGTTTTAAAATTAAAGGGGGAGATTCAGGCTACGTATTAGGAAGAAATGCTTCGTGATGGAGGTGGTAAAACCCTGGTCCAGGCTGCCCAGAGAGATGGGAGATGCCCCATCCCTGGATGGAAACATCCCAGGTGAGGTTGGATGGGGCTCTGAGCACCCTGATCCAGTTGAAGATTTCCCTGATCCCCTCCCCAAACCCCCCCAGACCAGCAGCTCCCAAGCCATCCCATCCCTCACTTGGAGGCAAGATCTCAGCCAGAGGATTTTCTGAAGCATTTGGCAGGGGTGATGCCCAGGTGGGAGGAGAGGAGGAGAAGGACTCAGCACAAATCAGGTGGTACAAAAACCTGTTAACTTCCCCAGCCCACTTGTTATTAAGCCCATGTGTTGCTTGGAGAAACCCCACAAAATCTGCTTGCTCACACTGACAAGGTAAGAAACCTCTTTTTTTTTTTTTTTTTTTAACATTCTGAAAGAAAAGAGATAATTTTTCCTTTTAGAAACATTTCTCGTTTGACTTTATGAATACTCAGAAGTGTTTCTGATGGTGCTATCTCAGGAAAGATGAATTATTCCAGGTCAGTTAAAGTGACTGTGCCAATTATCAGCATCAAAATTTGACAAGGTCATAAGTTTTCCCTTAAAACACAAAGCTCCTTCCCACCAAAGCCTTAAATAGAGAGGAAACCTTGCCTGCTCCTGCCTCTCCTGGCACCAGCACCTGGGTGTGTTTGCAGCAATTGTATTTCTGAATGCTTGGTGGGGTTTTCTTTGCCTCTATTTAGACCTTGAAGTCCCAATAAATTATTCTCCAGGTTTTGGAATAGTTTGCAATATTCCTCCTCATCTTAGCCCAAAATCCTCTGCTTGAGAAGTGCTGCCATGCACAATTCCTTGCAAGCTTCTGCTCGAGGAGGTTTTTTTTTTTTTTATCTGCTCTGTAAGCAAAGATAGGAACCTGGGTTAGGAAGAGGCAATCCATGCACAAATCCAAGTGCTGTGTGTGCAAACTGAGCTGTGAGAGTGGTTAAAGCTACTCCAGGGCTGTGATGGGAGCAGCTGTTCAGGTTGGGCAGAGGAATAAATGAGTTTTAAGGCACTGAAAAGGTGTTTGGAGCTGGTCCTTAGGGACAGGGGGTACTGGTTGGGTTATGGTGCTGGTCAAAGCTTGGACTGGATGAGCTTGGAGGTCTCTTCCAACCTTAAACCATTCTGTGGTTCTGTGAAAACAGGGATTTTAAGCTCAGCACCTGCTGAAACCCCCAAGCCCAGGCAGTACCCAGCAGTTGCTGGGCAGAAGTTGGCTCTGGTCCATCAGAAATGGTCCTGGGGGGACATCTGGGAGACCCTTCATCTCCCCAGCCATTTCTGAAGTTAGGAAAAAAAAAAAAAAAAAGAAATCCTTCACACTCTTTTTTAATAGCAAGTAAAGGCTGGGGAGGAGAAGCTGCTGCTTTCAAGGTTAGACCCCAGGGGGCTGTCAGAGTTTATTTAATGCAGATTTTCTCAGCCATCCTGACACTGGAAACTTAATGATATTTGAAAGGAAAGGAGCAGCCCCGTGCCCCAGCTACAGGGAAACCCAAGTTAATAGTGGGGAAACCCAAGTTAATAGTGGAGAAACCCAAATTAATACTGGGGAAATCCAAGTTAATAGTGGAGAAACCCAAATTAATACTGGGGAAACCCAAGTTAATAGTGGGAAAACCCAAGTTAGTAGTGGGGAAACCCAAGTTAATAGTGGGAAAACCCAAATTAATAAATACTACTGCTCCCTCTGCACCCAGGACCAGCATCCCCAGCCTGGGTGAGGGCAGTGGTGAGGGGTGGGATGGGTGCAGGATTCTGACAATTTCTGCTTTAAGGGCTGGGGTTGGATGTTTCTTGTGCCAAAACATGAGCATGAACTGCTGGCAGGTTTTTTTTTTGAGTTTGGGGCCGTGATGTCCAGGTTGTTTTCTTCTCTATGTCCTGATGGGAAGCAGAGGCTGCTCTGGGACAGTCCTCAAATCCCAAAGCAAGGAGCTCAGAAACATTTTGTGGTTTATGTATTTGCAATCTCTTCCCTCGTACTTGCACTCTCATTTTCACTCTTTTTTTTCCCCTCAAAGGTCTGATTCTAGAGCAGAGACAGTGATCCTGAAAATTTTATTCATGGTTACAGTTGTCCTGCAGCCACTCCAAATATCTCTTGATTTTTTTTTTTCCCCCTTCAAGTTCATTTTTTCCAAAATTATGCAGACAAGATCCAAGTAACCAAAGCCAAGTAATTAAATCATCCAATGCTTTTTTCCCCCCTTTTTCCTCTTGTTTGAGGACAAGTCTGTTGGCATCCCCCAACATTATTTCCTTTTTCAGCCTTTCCATATTTTTTGCTCAATTTACAATCTTTTGAGGAGGCTTCTGCAGTCTTCATTACACTTTATTTTTTGCACATTGTATCAAACTCCTCTCAGTACCAAACTTATGGCATGTAAAATGTCAGAGGAATTTTTATCCTCCTTTCAATGGGAACAGCCCTGGGGTCAGATGAATTTAATCTGAGCAAGTGGATCTGGAGGTGGCAGTTGTGTTGATGAGGCCAAAGATGCTTTCTGGTCAGAATCCTGCTTTTTACTTGTGTTTTTCCATGCCAAGCAACCAAGGGGACTGAGGGGAGAGCTTCTGGCTCTCTGCAACCCCCTGAGAGGAGGTTGGAGCCAGGGGGGTTCAGGCTCTGCTCCCAAGGAACAAGGGATGGGACAAGAGGAACTTTTGGCCTCAAGTTGTGCCTGAGGAGGTTTAGGTTGGAATTTAGGAACAATTTCTCCCTGGCAAGGGTTGTCAGGGCCTGGCCCAGGAGTCCCCATCATCCCTGGAGGGGTTGCAGAGCCCTGGGGATGTGGTGCTGAGGGCCATGGGGTGGGGGTGGCCTTGGCACTTGGACTTGATGATTTTCAAGGTCTTTTCCAACCAAAATGATTCCTCACTCAGAAGTTGTATCCAGCCCCTTGCTGGTGCTGTACCTCCAGTTCCAGGCACCCATTCCAGGGGTTCTTGCTCTGCTGGTTCCTTTTTTGGGCCCTTCCTGCCCAAGCTCCCAAAGGATGCAGAGAGTTCAGGTTGCAGTTTGGTTGCAGGGGAGCTGAAACAGCAAACCCCAACCCCCAGATCAGAAACCACCAACCTCCCCGGGCTCATCCTGCCTCTGCAGCCAACTCTCTGACTTTGTAAGAAATTAATTGCAAGCCTTGCTGCAGCCAGACCCCCCCAGAGCAGATGCTGGGGGGAAGAAGGGCTCAGTGATGCTCGACTTGAGCAGGAGCCCAGTCCTGTGCCTCCAGCAGCTTCCAGCCCAGCAGGGATGGACAACAGATGGAGAGACAAAGCCAGCAGGAGGAGAAAATGTTTGGAGAACAGGGAGGAGAATGGGAGAAAAAAAAAAAAAAATACAAACAAGGGGGAGGGTGTCAGTGTGCAAGAAGAAGACAGGGTTTGCAGGGATCAGGGTTTTCTGATGCTGGTCAGGCAGGTGAGGAAAGAAGGAAGAAAATAAAGGGAAAAAAAAAAAGGAAGAATAACCTCTCTCTTGGGGTGAGAGCTTTGCTAAGTGAGGAGGGAACAAAAACCCTGAGGCAGGTCCATGGCAGCAGCAGGGAGCCCTGAATCAGTAACTGGGGGACAGGTTTTAGGGACCCCATTGATGTGCCTGGAGTCAAAATACTTCTTGGTCCCTCAGATCAAAGTTCAGGGAGAGCTTTTCCCCCATTCCTGGGGGGCAAAATTAATGATTCCCCTCTGAACCCACCAGGCTGTCCCCATCCCACCCCAGTCCAGCTGATCCAGCCCCACTGAACTGGTCCTATGGGTTCTTGCTGGGTTCTTGCTGGGTTCTTGCTGGGTTCTTGCTGGGTTCTTGCTGGGTTCTTGCTGGGTTCTTGCTGGGTTCTTGCTGGGTTCTTGCTGGGTTCTTGCTGGGTTCTTGCTGGGTTCTTGCTGGGTTCTTGCTGGGTTCTTGCTGGGTTCTTGCTGGGTTCTTGCTGGGTTCTTGCTGGGTTCTTGCTGGGTTCTTGCTGGGTTCTTGCTGGGTTCTTGCTGGGTTCTTGCTGGGTTCTTGCTGGGTTCTTGCTGGGTTCTTGCTGGGTTCTTGCTGGGTTCTTACTGGGTTCTTGCTGGGATGTTCCAGGTCTGGGCAAGGATGGAGGTGAAAAAGGTGGAGGAGCCCAGGTCTCTGGCCGTGCCTGGGAGCAGGGATGCTGCAGGACCACTTGGCAGCCCCAGGAAGGATTTTTCCCAGGGGATGGATGTGGTGATGCTTGAGTGGTGGAGACTTGAGTGGATTTAGAGGAGATTTCGTAAACTTCTGTAGTGATTTTGTTAGGAATGGTTCAGATTGGGTCCCAAATAGGGGACGTGGTGTCAGCGTGCAAAGTGTTTGGTGCTGCAGAGACAGGGGAGGTTTTTCCCTTGTCCTCCACTGGGCCGTGGACCTTTGGACACCTCCTCTCACCACTGAGGAGGAAAAAATCCTTTTTTTGGTGACTCCATCCCAGGCAGCACCCAGCAGTGCCAGCAGGATGGGGAGGAGGTGGCCAGAAATGGGACAGTGAGTCTGGAAATGGCAAAAAGGGAGTTGTGAGAGGAGAGATGAGGGGGATGGAGTCAGAGACAGCTGTGAAGGTGGTTGCTGAGTGCCCCTGACAGATGGACAGGAGACATTTGAGAAGTGCATTATTATTATTATTATTATTAAAATATTGAGGAGTAGATTCACATTGAGAAGGGGATTTATTTTTATTATTTTTATTATTTTTATTATTTTTATTATTTTTATTATTTTTATTATTTTTATTATTTTTATTCCTATTCTTTTATTCTTTTATTCTTTTATTCTTTTATTCTTTTATTCTTTTATTCTTTTATTCTTTTATTCTTTTTACTTTTTACTTTTTACTTTTTACTTTTTACTTTTTACTTTTTACTTTTTACTTTTTACTTTTTACTTTTTACTTTTTACTTTTTACTTTTTACTTTTTACTTTTTACTTTTTACTTTTTATTTTATTATTTATTTTTTATTATTTTATTTTCATTATTTTCATTATTTTCATTATTTTCATTATTTTCATTATTTTCATTATTTTCATTATTTTCATTATTTTCATTATTTTCATTATTTTTAATATTCTTATTTTAATATTCTTATCATTCTTAATATTTTCATATTATTATTATTATTATTATTATTATTATTACTAAATGCACCCAGGGGATTTTAGGGTAAAAAAATTTCCCACCAGTGGAATTGGGGCCAGGAGAACACGTGGAATGATCTCCCCTTGCTTTCCAACACCTCCCATGGCACTTCCAGCAGGATCAGCAGAGTGATCCCTGCAATCCCAGCCCTGTTCTGGCAGCAATAATTATTTCCTGCCTCCCTCTCACTTACAAACAATTTTCTTCTTCATCTCACGACCCCAACCATCTCCTCCAGCAGTTGTGCAACGTTGGTTAAACAAACCCCCTCCTATGGATGGTTGGAAAGGGCTGGGGAGTCCGTGGGGACTGGAGCTCTGGTGGGATGCACAATATTAATAGAAATCAATAGAATTAATGGGTTAATTCCTTGCTGACACATAGTGCTGGGGAGAAGTTGGGTTAATGAAAATGCAAGTATTCCCCAAACTCTTCCTTTCAGATGATTCAGCCACTGCTGCTGCTTTCAAACCACATTAAGGAGATGAGAAGCACATTTGCTCCCTCTCCGTGGCCAAGGGGGGAAGGGAGCACAAAGTTTCCTTTCAGCAAGCTCTGCCTCACCAAATTCTCCCTGTGAGGTGCTCTCCCTGGCTTTTGGGGTTGATTTTTAAATTTTTTTTTTTTTTTTTTTTTTTTTTTTTTCAGGTTAGTCAGGGAGCAGAGGAGAATCAGGGATCTGATGTGGGAAGGGGGATTTTCCTTTGATGGCAGATTTGTTGGGGATGTGGTTTGTCTGGGTGATGGGATTTGTTGGGGATGGGATCTGTCTGGGTGATGGGATTTGTTGGGGATGGGATCTCTCTGGGTGATGGGATTTGTTGGGGATGGGATCTGTCTGGGTGATGGGATTTGTTGGGGATGTGGTTTGTCTGGGTGATGGGATTTGTTGGGGATGGGATCTGTCTGGGTGATGGGATTTGTTTGGGATGTGATCTGTCTGGGTGATGGGATTTGTTGGGGATGTGATCTCTCTGGGTGATGGGATTTGTTGGGGATGGGATCTGTCTGGGTGATGGGATTTGTTGGGGATGTGGTTGGGTGATGGGATTTGTTGGGGATGTGATCTGTCTGGGTGATGGGATTTGTTGGGGATGTGGTTTGTCTGGGTGATGGGATTGTTGGGGATGGGATCTGTCTGGGTGATGGGATTTGTTGGGGATGTGGTTTGTCTGGGTGATGGGATTGTTGGGGATGGGATCTCTCTGGGTGATGGGATTTGTTGGGGATGGGATCTGTCTGGGTGATGGGATTGTTGGGGATGGGATCTGTCTGGGTGATGGGATTTGTTGGGGATGGGATCTGTCTGGGTGATGGGATTTGTTGGGGATGTGGTTTGTCTGGGTGATGGGATTTGTTGGGGATGTGGTTTGGGTGATGGGATTTGTTGGGAATGGGATCTGTCTGGGTGATGGGATTTGTTGGGGATGGGATCTCTCTGGGTGATGGGATTTGTTGGGAATGGGATCTGTCTGGGTGATGGGATTTGTTGGGGATGTGATCTCTCTGGGTGATGGGATTTGTTGGGGATGTGGTTTGGGTGATGGGATTTGTTGGGGATGTGGTTTGGGTGATGGGATTTGTTGGGGATGTGGTTTGGGTGATGGGATTTGTTGGGGATGTGATCTCTCTGGGTGATGGGATTTGTTGGGGATGTGGTTTGGGTGATGGGATTTGTTGGGGATGTGGTTTGGGTGATGGGATTTGTTGGGGATGTGGTTTGTCTGGGTGATGGGATTTGTTGGGGATGGGATCTGTCTGGGGGATGGGATTTGTTGGGGATGGGATCTGTCTGGGTGATGGGATTTGTTTGGGATGTGATCTCTCTGGGTGATGGGATTTGTTGGGGATGTGATCTCTCTGGGTGATGGGATTTGTTGGAGGGTGATTTGTCTGGAAATGGATCCTAAACCTAGGTCTGCCCTGGGCTAGCTGAAAGGATGGTGGCAATGAGAAGATGGAGAGGTTCTGATGTTGTGCCAAGCCTTGCCTGGCACTGGGGTTGGTTTTTTTACACCAGACAGACTCACCAATTCCCAAAGTTACAGTTTCTGGGTTTTCCTTCTTCTGGTGCTGGTTTGTGGTTGGAAATGGCTCTCGGTGACACCAGTAAAATGGGGTAACAGTGGCAAATATCTTGGGCTGCAAGAAGAAATGTTCATTTTCAATGGGCTGGGACATCCCTGGCTATCACTGGGCCCCAGCTCTTGTCAAAGGCCAAGAGGAAATAGTGTTGATGTGGGGTTTCTTTAGTCTGGAGAAGAGGTGCAGGGTTTTGAGCAGCAGAGGAGATAATCCATGACTTGCAACCTTTTAAAGAGGGCAAGAAGTCATGGGCTTAACACGGAGCAAGATCAGGACTCAACAAAAACTGTCTGAGCACTGGGGAAGAGAAACTGTGGAGATCATGGAGATGTGGAAAATAGAAGTTAGGTGCACATAGAACCATGGAATGGGTTGGGTTGGATGGGATCTTCAGGATCATCCATTCCCACCCCCTGCCATGCCCAGGGACACCTCCCACCAGCCCAGGGTGCTCCAAGCCCCATCCAACCTTCAAAATTCCAGGGATGGGGCAGCCACAGCTTCTGGGGGCACCCTGGGGCTCAGCACCCTCAAATTAAAGAATTTCTTCCTAAGATCCCATCTCAATCTCCCCTCTTCCAGTTTGAAACCACAGCTGAAAAACCAAGTGTCCTGATTTTCACCTTCACATCTTTTACACCTGATGTGCACCAAAAAGAGGTGTAAATATTGAATATTCAGAGCAGGGCAGCCTGCAGCAACCTTTCTGATCACTTGCAGGGCCAGAGCCCTCACAGTTTAGAGATTTGTGAGTCCAGGAGAGGAAGCAGAGATGCCCATTCACACCCCAGGGCAATTTAATGTCCCAATTTTATACTTCATTATAGAGGTGACACGACCCACCACAAGGCCAAGGTCTGTTTCTTGCCCACCAGAGGCATCTGTGACATCAGGACAAACCCAGACCAAACTCCATGGAATTACTGTGGCTTTCAGGTTGCATAACTGTGGTTAAAACCTTTTGCTGACAATAACTCATATTTCACAGCCCTTTTTTTGGGAATGTTTCACACTTTGAGTCCACTGGGGAAATTCCAGCTGCGTGTTCTGGATTCATGATCTCTTTTGTCATCCATTTGGTCCCTTGTCACCCTGGCTGCTCAGTCAAAGGGGAGGAAAATGATGGTGGCTTTTCCCCAGCTTCAGCACAGCCTCCTGAGTCAAAAGTTGTCTCCACTTGGTTGTGCCAGCTTCTGGTTTCCTGGCATCAGGGATTTCTCCATAGGGAATGGCATCACACCCAGCTGGGAGAACACAGCAGAAGGGGAGCACAAAATTCCCAGCTCAGGAAAACAGAGGGATTGTGAAGAGGGGTGGATGGAGAGGAATGGTGGCTGGTTCACAACATAACACTGGCAGACAACCTGCATCAATCATCTAGATCCAAATCTGGTGTCCAGTGTGGGATTCTCCTGGTTGGGAAGTAATTACCAACTGAGGACTGTGACTTCCATATTTATGTGTATTATAGATAGGTCTAATTCACCAGTTTAATTATTACAACCTATTTTTATTGTTCCACCCTTAGGCTCTTCATTATTCCCTTTTTTATCTTCCCCTGGGAGGCAGTGGGGGAATAACAGAGCATCTCTCACCTGCTTATTGGCTAAACCTGTGATATCTGGAGTGCTCCCAGTTGACTCCAAAAGCCCCCAGAAACAAACACCTCATGGCTGTCACTTACCTGGTAATAAACCTGAGGTCTCCAAGCTCCCTGTGCAGATCCCAACATCTCCAAACCAAAGCTTGATGGAATTCCAGTTCATTGGAATTAAACCAGGAACCTTTCTCTGAGGCTTTTGTGCAGACCCCCCCCATCCCACCTGGAATTTGTGGCACCTCCCCAGTGAGACACAAAGCAATGGGATGCTCATGGCTGATCCCAGGATTTTAGCTGTAGGGATTTTCCTCTTGTCTGGTGGGGAAGGAGAAGGAGATGGGTTTGGTCTCAGAAGAGAAAATTAAGGTGGAAAAGCCAAGCAGGCAGAAGATGAAGGGATGAGAGATCCCAGGCTGGGCAGTTGAACTGATTTCCCTTGCTTAATATCCATCCTGATAAAGTCTTTAATTGCATGATTAAAAATATTGACACTGTTCTTGGGCAAGGTAACAACCTGTAGGGTGGAGGTAGAGTCACTGAGGAAGATGCCAGGAGTTTTCCCTTTACCTGGGTGCTGGCTCCAGGCTTCCAGGATGGGAGGAAAACCACAATCCCTTGTTACAAAATGCTGACATTTTGGCAGAGAGAAGAATTTGAGGCCACATGGACAGAAAGTCCCCATGATTTGCTGGGAAGGTGATGGGTGCAGGACTCAGCCCTTCCCTGGACACAGAAATGGAGCAGGAGCAGCACAGCTTGGGGGGGGTGGTAAAAAAAGTGGGGACTTGCCATGCCTGGGAGGGCAGATTTTGATCTCTTGGGTCAGTGGAGTAATGGGGTGTGGAATTTATTTGTAATTCTGCCAAGACCTTCCAGGGACAGAGGTTTTTTTTTGCAGGGGAGTGGGATGTGTGGTGCAGTGAATCTGTTACCCAAATGTTTTCAGTAGGAGGGGGGGAAAAATATTGCACAAGACAAAGAAAGCAGAAACAAAGATGGGTGGGGGAAAAAACTTGGGCCAGATACAATCCAAGGAGCCAAAAGGAGGGTGAGGAGCCCTTGGCAGAGATTTCTCAGGATGATGACAGATTTCTTTCTCTCTTGAGGTCTTCCAAGCAAAGGGGGGGTTTCTTCTTTGGAAAATACCCTTGAGCCAAAGACAGGGTCATTACCCCTGTCAGTGGATGCAATCCTTGGTCTGTGTACAGGAGGGGCTCAGCTCTGACCTCCTGGCCTCTGAACTTGTGGATCCTGTGGCTTTCTGCAGGGCTCAGAGAGATCAGCTCCGTGCTGAGCCCAGAAGGGATGCTCAGAGATCCAGGGCTGTAACTCAGGTCCTGACAGAGGAGCAGCCAAGTGCTCCAGACCTTTCCCCTCTTCCACCCATGGGTGTTGTTTTACTTCAAATAACCTCACCCTGACCCACTTCTGGATGATTTAGATGAGCTCTGTTCTCACCCACCATTCACTCTTGGTTCATCCAACACAAACCTTTCCTCCAGTCCCAACTCCTGCCCTCACTTGCTGCCTCTCCTTGGCCTCATTTGCTCCAGCACAGCTGCTGACAACACCATGAGACCACACAGGAGAGCTTTGCACTCCCACTGACATCCTGAACATTCATTTTTCAAGAGGATTTGTACCAGCTCTGCCTTAGAGGGGATGGCTGGGATGTGGGCTCAGGGAATTGATTCATTACAGAATGGGTTGGGTTGGAAGGGACCTTCCTGATCGTTGAGTTCCAGAGGCAGGGACCCCTCCCACAGCCCAGGGTGCTCCAAACCCCATCCAAACTTCAACACTGCCAAGGATGGGGCAGCCACAGCTTCTCTGGGAACCCTCACAGTGAAGAATTCCATCCTAATGTCTCTCCCATTTTCCAGTTTAAAGCCATTCCTTGTCCCACCACTAAAGCCATTGCCCCTTGCCCCTATCATGCCTGTTCCAACCTGGCTGTCCTCTCTCCTCTGTGGTTTCTGTGATTTTCTGTGGTTTTTCTGTGGCACTCTTCCTTTCCCAGGACATTGCAGTCACTGCCTGGTTTTATGATTCCCAAGCATCTTCAGCTCCTTGGGAGCTTTTTGCTCCTGGCACCGTGGGGGAAATGCTGTAGGAGCTCAGTTCTACCTTGGGCACTGGGGACCTTGTGTTTCTCTGCAGTTGAAAGGACACTTGGAAGGTGACAAGCAGCTGCTGTAGCTCTTTTGTCTGATTGTAGAGATCCAGGGATCTGTGTAGAGATCCAGGGCCCCTGGCACTTGCCAACCCAAGGATGGACCTGTCCCTACAAGGGACAGGACCTGAGTGGCATTAGAGTCCCAGCCCAGGTCCCAAACCCCTCTGAATTCCTTTTCACCTCCTGATGGAGGAAGGGGCTCCTCCCAGTCAGATCTTGGCACATTTTTGGGTTGTCTTTAGTAGAGCAGCCTCAATGTTCCCCAATGGGGCTTGGAAAGGGTTATTGGAATAGCAAATGGCATTTGAGGAGAGCTGAGGTTTGCTGGGCTTTGTGCAGACACAGAGGAAAGCTGAACTTCATGGCTCCTGGCTTCTTCAACTGGTCCCTTCAACCTTTGTGACACTTTATACCTGATTAAACACTGAACTTTTTCACAGCAGCCACTTGAAGCCAACAGTGAGCAGGGAAGGGACCAAACCCCCTGCTCCCCACACTGCTGGGAGGAGAGAAACTGTGGTAAATGTGTTTCCCCTTTAAAGGTTCTGCCAGTCTAAGGGGCTGAAACTCACTGATGTGCAATAGAGTTTTTAATAGCCCACATGTTCCTGGTAAACCTTCATAATCAATTTCCCTTATGCTCTTCTCTTAACTGATCCATCATCATAACTTTCCCCAGATCTCCTCAGAAAGTAATTCTGAATTTCAGGCTCGTTTGCAACCTGGTGACCTTCTCCCCCCCGTGCCCATGATTCCAATAATCACTGGAAGTGTCTTAGAAATAATTGCACGTGTACTGCAGCCAGTAATTAAATTTTTGGATTCTGCTCCTGTTCCTGGGTGGACTTTTGCTTCACAAGGGTAAGAAAAGGCTTTGAGCAAGTTACCAGACCTCTGTATGCTTCAAGTTGTCTTGGATTATAAAATCATTTCTTGCAGCAAAAATTCTGTGCTTATTTGAGCTGAGACTGGAAAGAGATTTCCAGAACAGAAACAGGGAGGCCCTAAGGTAAAAGTTCAACATGAAGGTTCAAACCTTGCTTAATAACTTATTATTATTTAATTTCCTGCCATCCCCTGGGATCTCTAGGATGGAAGGAACAGGTAATTGCCATAAATGCAGCTCTGACTCAGGTGAGGACATTGTGACTTCAGGGTGCTCTTCCCTTCCTTGGTGTTCCAGGAGTGTTGTTTTCCAAGGGACCCAGTGACACAGGTGACACTGCTGGCACTTGGCTGCTGTTAAGTTAGAAAAACCCACATCCCACCTTAAGCAAGTTCTGACTCCAGCTGGCTGGCTCCAGATGCTTTATTTAATTCCTGACACAAGCCAGAGGTCTCCTCTTTAATCAGCTTGCTGCTTCCTCTGACAATGAAGTTAATGAGCCCTGCTTTGCCCACATTTGACACCTGGGACTTTAGATTTTCATTGCCATTTCTCTGTGTTTCAGCACACCCCCAGCCAACAGCCTGGTCCTGTGTCACCAGGATGAAGCTCCAAGAGTTTTATCCCTCTAATTTAATTTAGATGTCTGTTGGTTGCCCTCCCTTAATGCTCTGCTTGGTTTCCAGTTGCTACTCCAGACTTCCCATAGGACTCTGTCCCACCATATTTCCTCCTCTGCACAGCCCTTCTGTGACAAATAAATATTTGCCTTTTATTCTGGTTTTTATTTCCTTTTTTTTTAAACACCCCCCCATAATTCCCTCCCTGCCCTCCTTCTCCTGCCCAGTGCCTCAACTCAGCATCTGCATGGGAAGGGAATCCCTCACCCTGCTTTGGGAACAACCTCAAAACATGGTCAGTTTTCCTTCTTTCTCATTGTTTCCACTGTCTTTCCCTGTTCTGCACCTTGGTTTTATGCCTTTTATTACCGAGTTCCCCCTTTCACTCTGCTTTTTAGAAGATTTATTTGAAAAAGATGGACCAAGCTGCTTACACCTTGCAATGCTGCTTTATCCTACTCTGTGCAGCCCCCTGAATATTGCAGGAGGCACAAGTAGGATGCTTGCACTGCTTCCAAAGGAGATTTTTTTATCCATAGATAAACACTGAAAAAAAAAATCAGAGATTTTTTTTTTATTAAAACAGCACCTCTGGGTCTAACTGCAGTGAGCCCCTGTTGCTTTGGGCAATGTGGATTAACAGAAACCACTCCTGTTGGATTAATGCATAGGCTGGAGCTGTTAGGTGACTGCATTGGTGTAGATTATCCCATCATGCTGGTTTGGGATGGGAAAGCTTGAATTTCAGCTCCTGGATTACTGGTGGTATGGCCCAGTTTGTCAGTCCTTGTATTTACAGCCTCAGTGTTCATTCAGGGTGGGGTTTTTATGTATTTCTTTCAGTGTGGGTTTTTATTTCTTTCAGGGTGGGTTTTTATTTCTTTCAGTGCGGGTTTTTATTTCTTTCAGGGTGGATTTTTATTTATTTCAGTGTGGGTTTTGATGTATTTCAGTGTCACTTCTCCTGGGTTTTGCCCTCCCAGCACATCTGCCTTTCCCCTTCCATCACCTCCCACCCCATGTTTGTTGTCTCCTCCTCAGCCTCATTGCTTGGGGTGGGGGGGTGGATGGTCACAGCCAAGAGGTTCCTGTGGCTGGGAAAGGCCTGGAAGTGTTTCTGGAGAGTGACTGCAAGCACTTCATTTAGGTTCCTAACTCTTGATTAGCTCTGTGCTGACTTGCTCTCTGCAGAGATGCTTCATACTCTCCAGCTGCCTACATAATGCTTGCATTTAAATGCATACTTCTAAATGTAAATATATAGAAATAGCTGCATACCTGAATTCCTGCAGCAGTGCCCATTTCTCAGTGACTTTTCTCTTCCTCTCCTCTTCAGCTTCTCCAGTTTTTCCAGCTTGCCTTCCTCCTCTAATCTCAGTTTCTGCCTCATTCATCCTCACTCGATGCTTCGGGCTTGCAAACTTCAGCCTTCTTATTTAATACCAAGGGGCAGAAGCAAAAATACAGAAGTTTGGAGTGAGAAAGGGAGGTGGAGAGATGCCATAACCTGGGCTGGTAGAGACATGTGCACAGTTTTGGCTTTGAAACCCAAGGTTCCCTGGAAAAATGCCACTGGAGAACCCTATATCGGGATGCCCCGTGAAGTCAGGAGCAGGATCTCTGTGCTTTGCTTTTAATCATCATTCATCTTCATGAAACTTCAGGGGGCTTTAGCTTTTGTTTGAATCAATTTTGTGACTTCCACAGAAAACAGAGGCGGGGGAGTATAATTGAGAGCTTGCTTAATGCCAAATTCCTCTTCAAGCAGGGAATGCAAATCGCAGAGCAAGCGTTGAATTATATATGATTAAAACTGTTCCAGCCCTTGCAAAGCAAAAAAAAAAAAAAAAAGAAAAAAAAGAGAGCTTTTCTTTTATTATTACTCACCAGTTAATCATGTACAAAAAAGAGTGGATGGAACAGAAATGAACTTCATCAGAGGAAAAAGGGGTCACAGTTCCTGCTTGCCACATGGCTGGGTTCTCTGTCGGGGCTGTGCAGTGCAGAAGGCTCAGTCATTTAACTGCTTTAAAGAGGTGCATTAAGAAGAGAGTTCATTGATAAATGACCCTCTAAAAATGGGTGAGATTCTCTGCTCACCAATGAACACTCAAGGTCTGCACAGTTGTCTTGGCCCATCTTGGATATTCTCCTGTTTTGCAAACCAGGCAGAGCTGGGAGGTTTTTTTTCCAGTGCTTAGTTCCATGGAATGATGTGTGGGATAGATAAGAGGGTGTTGAAACCACTGAAGGTGTGAGCCAAATGCTGTCCATTTTTGCTGAGAGTTGTTAACCTGGCAGTAATTCAAACTCAACACCCGTGGACTTTCCTGATCCAGAAAGCAACGGAGATCAAATGAAAAAAAAAAAAAAAAAAAAAAAAAAAAAAGAAAAAGAAAAGTCATTTTCTCTTTGCTTCTCTACAGTGAGAAAACCTGAAAATGAGGCCTGGCCCCTGCTGAACCAACCCTGTTAACTTTTTCTGAGGACTTTTTGATGCAGTGGGCATCAGGCCTCCTTCAGAGAGCTTTCTGAGCTTCTGTTCCATGTCCTGTACCAAAGCCATCCCTCTGTCTTTGAAGGCTTTGTGCTTGTTTTGCTGATGGGTGAGGGATGCTGCCTCCTCTGACACCAAACCTGCAGGGATGCTGGGGAGGGAACAAGGGGGCTCAGCTTGCCCTTCCCTCAGCTCTCTGGTGAGGATGGCAAAGGAGGGCACAGACCTCCAGCAGGTCCCAAAATGTTCTTTAGGAAACCAAACCTCTTGCTGCTGCTTTGCTGGGTTTGGTGGCAGAGAGCTGCAGCACTTCAGGAGCTGTGCTGGAAGCTGGGGAAGCAGGGAAAAGCTGCTTTTTTCTGGGAGCAGAGGGTACCAGGAGCAGGGAAATGAGAGGCTGCAAAGAAGTGTGGATGGGGATGGAGGGGTGAAGGGGCCTCAATTAAGCTAAAAGTTTATTAGTGTGGGTTTAAAAGTTTAAAGCAGTGTGGGTGGATCACAGACAAAGAAACTGATGAAGTTCTGGCTTGTGAAGTCATTAAAAAAAAAGAAATCTGGTTTAAAAAAACTAAACCCAAGGAAAATGAAACAATATTCATGTCTTTGTTGGGGGATGAGGCAGAGAACTCTGTGCTGTCAGATCCTAAGTGCTTCAGCCTCCAGAAATGCTCCTCTGCTCCTGAGACAGGCACCAAGGGGAAGGGTTTGGACTATCTGCTAACACTGGAAATAATTTTTATTTAAAAATAGAAGCTACTGCAATGTGCCTGCCCCCAGGAACAGCAAGAAAGAAGGACAAGTCCCTCAGACTGAGATTAGATCCCAAAAAACTCCATAGGAATATTCAAATATTTGCCTTTGCCTGCCAAGGGAGATGTTTTTAAGACAATGGCTGGAGATTCTTTCTTTCTTTTTAAGCTCTCAGCTGCTCCTCTTGGGTCTTTGCAAGTTGTCCTGACCAAGAACTCTTGGAGAGGCTGCATTTTCAAAATTTATACAAATTTTCCTCTGGGTTTTAACTTGCTCTTGAGACTTTGGACAGCAAAGGGCAAGAATTTTTTGAGGGAAATGAGGGCATTGCTGTACACATAGATGATATCCTGAAAGACTGAGGGGGACAGCAAAAGAGGAAGACAGCAAAAGGCATCAGAAAATGGGGCATGGCAGGAGAAACCAAATTTAAAATCAGAAATGTGAGATATTTGGGAGAAAGTGCCAGTGAATTGCCAGACTCTGGCCAAAGCCCAATGATGAAAGATACCTTGCTCTGGCAGATAAAGATTTTGCAGACTTTTTGGTTCCTGGAATAAAATGAGGTGGAAAATTCATCCTTTGGGGATGTTATGCAGAAAGAGTCCAAGTGAAACAGGGAGCTCGGGGAGTCCAAGAGAGCAGAAAGAAAGCAGCAGAGTTTTAGCAACTTGTGTCACCCAAAGGAGAATCACCTGGCCATTAAATCCCTCTGGGAATGGCTTGGGACAGTGTGACAAAACTCCTGGGCACTTTGCAGCCTGGTGGCATTGATTTTCAGAAATATTCTGGCAAGAGCATCTTAATGCCCAGAGGGATGTCTTGGCTGCAGGAAGATATTAAAGAGAAATATTCAGGTATGGGGGAATGGCTCCCAAATTCATTGTTCCCAAAGCAAAAACCTCACCCACCTGCCAGAAAGCAGCAGGGGCTTCAGCTTTCTTTTTTTTTCCAGCTGCATCCATGCAGGGAAAGGAGCTGAGGACTTTGAGGAGGCTTTTCCTGAGCAGGGAGCAGCATAACAGATGCAAATCTGCTGGAAGAGATTTCCCTCCTCTCAGCCACAGGAGGGAAAATAAACTCCTGGAGGCTGTGGCAAAAGAGAAGATGCTGCAGAAAGCTCTGGGCTGGAGCAGTTCTGTGTCCAGTTCTGGGCCCCTCAGCTCAGGAAGGAGATTGAGGTGCTGGAGCAGGTCCAGAGAAGAGCAAGGAGGCTGGGAAGGGATCCAGCACAAGTCCTGTGAGGAAGGGCTGAGGGAGCTGGGGGTGTTGAGGCTGGAGAAGAGGAGGCTCAAGGGAGACCTCATCACTCTCTCCAACTCCCTGAAAGGAGGTTGGAGCCAGGGGGGGGTTGGGCTCTTTTCCCAGGCAACTCTCAGCAAGACAAGAGGGCACAAGAGGTCTCAAGTTGTGCCAGGGGAGGTTTAGGTTGGACATTAGAAAGAATTTCTTTCTGGAGAGGGTGATCAGCCATTGGAATGGGCTGCCCAGGGAAGGGGTGGATTCTCCATCCCTGGAGATATTTCAAAAGAGCCTGGATGTGGCACTCAGTGCCATGGGCTGGGAACTGCAGTGGGAGTGGAGCAAGGGTTGGACTTGATGAGCTCTGAGGTCCCTTCCAACCCAGCCCATTCTAGGATTCTGTGAATGGTGCCTGGTTTCATAGCTGAGCTTTGTTTAAGTGCTGGTGAAGTGAGAAAATCAGGAGTGGCCAAAACACTGGAGCCCAGGTGTGTTCTGTAGAATGTGTGAGACTGGGGAAAATGATGGAAATGGGTAAATGGGGCAATTTCTTTCTGCCTTAGGGAAAAGGATGGTGATGGGTCAGGTAGGGTGGAGGTGCTGGATGAGCCAGAGCACTCTGGGGGTGTGTTGTTAGACTCTGTTGTTGTCTTGCAGGAAACAAACTTTGGGAGCTGGGATTGTTCAGCCTGGAGAAGGCTCCAGGGAAACCTTAGAGCTGCCCCCCAACACCTGGAGGGAACCTACAGGAAGGGTGGAGAGGGACTTTTCATCAGTGTCCAGTGATAGGACAAGGGGAAATAGATTTAAACTGAAGGAAAAGAGGTTTAGACTGGATACTAGGAAGAAGTTCTTCAGTCTGAGGGTGCTGAGACTCTGGAACAGGTTTCCCTGAGAAGCTGTGGCTGCCCCATCCCTGGCAGTGTTGAAGGTTGGATGGGGCTTGGAGCACCCTGGGCTGGTGGGAGGTGTCCCTGCCCATGGCAGGGGGATAGGATTGGATGGTTTTGAAGGTCCCTTAGGACCCAAACCATCCTATGAAACAGTAAACCTTTTTTTTGGCAGATAAGGACTTGCAGGAATGGCCATGGTTACAGCAGTTCTTATTTAACTCCCAGGACTTGGCAGGATTCTGAGGAGTTGGTGGATGTCAGGATTCTGCAGGGAAATGATTCAAAGTGAAGTTAAGGGAGTTTGAAAAACACATCTGTATATTTCTATGGGTATAAAACCATTATTATAGGCTTGGAAAAGTATCTGCTGGACTTCAGGCAGCTGCCTTCAAGGCACTGATCCTTGCTGGCTGGGATTTTGCTCCAAAAGCTGCTAATCTGACTGTGCTCTGCTTATCAAAGCTGGGCTGGCAAGCTGAGCTGATCTTGAGGCACTGATAGGTGGAAAAATGTATAAAAATCCAGGTAGAAAAATCAAATGATAGCTGAGGAGCTTGGTTCCTCCGGGCTGGGTGGCTGAGGAGCCCTGAATGCTGCTCATTCAGTGGCAGCTGAGTGTGAACTGGGATGCAAGAATTTCAGTTTGCAAGAAGGGGCCCTTTGTAAAAGGCTTAAGCTGAGGTTAATCTAGGAAATAGAGAGCAGGAGGCAATGTTATCAGCACCTTCTCCAATCTCTTAGCAAAATACAGGCCTGGGAAATACTTGCTTTAAATATAAATCATGCGGCAGGGCTGGACTGCTGAGGAAGCCCAAATGCTGCATCTTTGGGGATGTCAGTGACTGGAGGGAAGGAGCAGGGACTTGGTCACTCCTCTGCCTTGAGAAGAGCACCTGGAGCAGCACCAGAGAAATATCTGTACCTGTGGCACTGCCTTTCCTCTAAAGACTGGAAAATCAGCCCCATGGTCATTACTGGTAATGAACTCAAGCATCTAACCCAGGTAGTGGAGACTTTTGTAAAGGTCTAACGTGTTCCTGATGTCAGGGATACTGCTTTGAGTTCTTTTTTAGCTCTCCTGATGCCCTGATAGATAAAACTCCATGGAAGACATTGCCCAGAGAAGCTGTGGCTGCCCCATCCCTGGCAGTGCTGAAGGTTGGATGGGGCTTGGAGCACCCTGGGCTGGGGGAGGTGTCCCTGCCCAGGGCAGGGGGTGGAAATTGGATCATTTTCCAACCCAAACCATTCTGGGACTCAGTGGTTCCCCATAGGGGAGATGGAGAGGAGATCTTGGGGAGAAATTCTTTGTTCTGAGGGTGCTGAGCCCCTGGTTGCCCAGAGAAGCTGTGGCTGCCCCATCCCTGGAATTTTGAAGCCCAGGTTGGATGGGGCTTGGAGCACCCTGGGCTGGTGGGAGGTGTCCCTGCCCATGGCAGGGGGTGGGAATGGATGGTCTTGAAGGTCCCTTCCAACCCAAACCAGTCTGGGATTCTATGCTTTGTTTTGTGTCTGTACAGAGGATTGTGCCCCCCTTGCCCCACTCATCCTGCATCTCCTCAAAGCTCCACTTGTTCCATACCTTAGGCTTAGACCTGGGGCTTTTAATTTCCTTTCTGTGTCTCAAACCCAGCTGAAGATCAAGGTCATTGGCTTCTTGATGGTGGCACAAAGAAGTCAGTCAAATATTGCAGCTGTAAATGGTTGCCCAGAGAGGTGGCAGATGCCCTGGAACCACCCCAAGGACAGGATGGATGGGGCTCTGAGCAACCTGCAGGGAGGGTTGGATCAGCTGAGCTTTAAATGTCTGTTCCAACACAAACTGTCCTGTGATTTTTATTATCTGCCTTCTTATCTAAAATTACCCTTTTTTTTTTTTTTTTTTTTTTTTTGTCACCATTCAGGGTGACAAAGCACTTAAAACCATTCTCCCCCCCTGCAGTGAGGGATGGATTTGGGGCTGCTTTACCCAGATCTCTCTTAGAAAAGACCTCATCAGAGCTGTTGTTCTCCCCATGGCTGCAGAGAGCTCTGATGGTCACACACACTTCCCAAGGACATGGAAGAGGGAGAGTTTTAGGGCTGGATGGGGCAAAATGGAAATTTCTCCCCCCATCCCTTCCAGCCCTGGAGCATTATCAGTGATTGCACTGATGGTCCAGTTCATCCCAGTGCAGCACCAGCTGGAGTGGTAATGAGTCCCCCTTCATCCCCAGCTTTCACTGGGAGTGTTTGGATCTGCATCCAACACATTTAGTGCTGCAAAGCTCACCCGTGTTCTGCTCAGCTGTGGGTTTGAGTGGGGGAAAAAAAATAAATAAATGCTAGGCATGAACTGGACTTCTCAGAGCCCTCCAGACACACAGACACTGGTGCACACTGGTGGTCTCTCTTCCCTCCTCTCTGGAAAGATCAGGCTGAGGTTTCCCAGGAGATGAAGGAGTTTTTCCAGGAGATGTAGGAGTGAGTTTTCCCAGGAGATGTAGGAGTTTTCCCAGAAGATGAAGGAGTTTTCCCAGAAGATGAAGGAGTTTTCCCAGGAGATGTAGGGCTTCCCTCTGCCCATGGCCACTTGGGCTGCCTCGTTGTACTGTGGCTTTCCATGAAAATCTCATGGATTCCTCTTTTAGGGATGGGATGCCTGCAAAGTCAGGTTTTGGGGGGATAATGGTGTGTCTGAGCCCAGCCCAGCACACAGGAGATCTCTGGATGAAGAACAGGAGAGGTCAGAAAGAGGACAGAAGAATTTGATGTGACCAAGCAAGAGGTAGACATGAAAAGGAGAAGGTTTGAGCCTGGATTTCCTTTGTTGTGCCTCAACAGAGAATCTTTATGCCTCTGCCATGTGACCAGGACATTTTAAATCCAAACTTAGGTGGATCATGTGGTCTTGTATGTATTTCCTTTAAGCACTTGGAAATCTCCTCTACTTGAGACCTCACAGCCTCAGACAGAGTTGTCCTTCCAGCTCTCTGCTGGATGTGCTCTCACCTTCCCAGATAAGGAGCTGATATCCACAGGACAGGATGCTTATTTTTAGGAAGATCCTGGTGATCACAACCCCCCCCCAACTACTGCTGTTGGTGATATAACTTTGGGATAGGGAGAGCATCTCTGTTTCTTACACCAGGATCCAGGGACTGAAGCCCCCTGAGATATCAACGTCTCAGTGTCTCCAAGTTTTGGCCAAGCCACAGAAGTGTCATGGATCATGTTCATTGCCAAACTTTGGGTCCTGGTGTGTGGCAGGAGGTTCAGAAAGGTGTGTGCTGAGGTTGAGGCTTCATGGGAGCCCCAGAATTTGAAGCTTGTTTGCAAGCAGGTCATGCTCTGAGCATGGGGGCTGATTTGCATCTTCCTTTCACAAGAATATTGTTTCCAGTATTTCCAGGGGTAAGTCTGGCTGAGTCAGCCCACTGCCAGGGCATTCCAGAGGCATCTTTAGAAAACAAAGGCTGAAGACTTGTCAGAAGGGATGTGTTAGTGTAGGAGATTGATGATACCCAGGGAAACCTCACCCCAAGTTGTCAGGAGGGTTTTTACCAAGAGTTCTTCTCTCCTTAAGGAAATGGAGGCATGATGTGACTTCACCAGACTACAGACACCCAGAGGGCTCTGGATTTTCTTCCATCTTGAAAGTCTGCAGGCACAATCCAGCAGCCCATGGTTATTTTTTGTTTTTTTCCAGTCAAGTTCTAGCCATTGGCTTGTTGAGGGGACACACAAATAAATGGCTTCGTCTTTTCAGGCTTCATCAAAGTCAAGGTGACATTTTCCTCCCTGGGAAATGGCTGAGAGAGCTGCAGATGAGAAGGGCTGTCCCAGCCAGCCCAAGGATTGTTCATTTTGGCAGATGTCTAAAACCTGGCTCACCCTGAGCCTCTTTGGCTCACCCCTGCTTTCATTTCACACTTGTGGCCATCACATTTCACACTCACTTTGCAGTGGGAGTCCCCAGAGGGCAGGGAACAGCCCAGGAGAAGCATCATTTGGGGCATCATTTGGCTCCTGGGGATCCACCAAGCCAAAGGACAAGTGGGGTGGATTTCTTTCTCCATCCATTTCCTTGGCCAGCAGCACATTTCAAGTTTTCAGGCTTCTCCCCAGGGATCAAGGTGCAAGGTGTTGATCTGTGAGAAGCAGAACATGCTGCATGTGATATGTGGACAGCAGAAAACTTCTGGAAGAGGAGAAGGGGAGGATGCAGGAGGGCAGGAGGTCCAGGATGAGGAGGTTGAGAGGCAGGAGCCTTCTGCATCCTCCTTGTCCTCGAGCAGGATCTGGCAGACTTGATTTAGGAGGAACAGGGTGCCCAGAGAAGCTGTGGCTGCCCCATCCCTGGCAGTGCTGAAGGTTGGATGGGGCTTGGAGCACCCTGGGCTGGTGGAAGGGCATGGAGTGAGATGATCTTGAAGGTTCCACCACCCAGCTCTGGTTCTCTGCTTCAGTAAGTTCTAGAAATGATGTCCAGCTATCCTAAAGGGGTAGTAAACCTGACTCTGACTTTGTTGGTGGTTTTTTTGGTAGTTTGGTGGTTGGTTTTTTTTGTTTGTTTGGTTGGTTGGTTTTTTTGTGGTTGTTTTCCCCTTAGCAGCAAATATTGTCAAAGCAAACAGCAAACATTCTGGAGTCAACAGCTTGTCAGAGGACTAATAACAGTGTTCATCACTCCCAAGGACTCTGCACGAGTCAGGGGTGTGAAATGATTCACCCTTCATCCATGCAAAATCTGGAGGAGAAGGGGACACAACCCAAAGGCCCAGGTGGAACAGCACCATGGGACCCAGTGAGGTTCCTCCACCTGAAACCCCCGGGCTGGTTGGATCAGGAGGGCAGAGCTGGTGCTCTCCAGGCATTTTGTTCATCATTTCCACATGGGGTGACCCCCCCAACTTTTCTACCCCAGACACAGCTGCATTTCCTTGGTGAAGGGAATGGTCTCCTTGGAGGGGTTAGACCCCCTTGCTCAACAATTAGTTGGATGGGAGATAATCCATAGCATAAAATATATGATATTTAATATTTAGTGCTGTGTCAGAGGTATGTGTGTAGGAACTGAGGGTCTGCTAAGAGGGGTGGGAAGAGCCAGATTTTTCCCTTTTTCCTGCATGTTAGGAGTAACTTTCCCTACGTGTGACTGAGGTAAGCAAGAGCAGAAGCAGCTGTGAGCACAGCTACAAACAGGATGTGAAAATAAACTCATTACTCCATCTGCCCACCGTAAACAGCGTGAAATTAGCAGCAAGTGAGGAATAAAAATCCAGACAAATGGCTTTTTAAAGAGAGCAGAGGGAGCTGGGAGGTCTGCTCTTAGAAAAGCAGAGGCACAGAAAGCCCAAGCCATGCATGACCCCAGCCCCATGTTCAGCCAGGGGCAGAGGTGGAGGAGAAGCCCATGGTGGAGAGCCCTCAAGATGCTATTTTTGAAGACCAACCCACAAAATCCATAAATCTGGGAGGAGAAAACCTGTTTTTGCATTTATCCCTGCCTCTTAAGAAGCCCCATCTATTTTATAAGTCACAGAGATTACTTTTTTTTTTTTTTTTTTTTCTTCCTAAGAGGCTCTCTGTTAATGTTGCATAAAATTACTCTCTCAGGGGCAGTGCAAGGAGGCAAACGTGGTGTTATGTTGTCTCAGTGGCAAAGACATCACTAACAATAAAAGCCCCTGAATGATTTGGGTTTTAAGTGACATGATTATGGAATGGGTCATTTGTAATGCTCCACTTCAAGCCCCTCAGTCATTAAAGCCTGGAAAGATGGGGGGGGGGGGGTTTATGCTTGGGGTTTAGGCTGTCAATATTCACCCCTGGCCTTTGTTCTATGAAGCAATTCTCAGCTTGAGGATATATTTACTTAAAAATTTGCAGGGAAAATTTCTCCCATGGTCAATCTGCTTGATTTATTGTAAGTGAGATCCCAAAGTGTTTCACTGCTTTTACCAGGCTGGCTGTGTTTATAACCATCCTGGGGAGTATCTTCTGCAATTCATGTGGCAGGGAGGGGGAAGAAGGGTCATAATTTCTATTTTAACCTACTTTTCTAGCAGCTGATATGACACTGACAAAGTCAGCCCTTCTAGAATAAAATCTGCCATGCTTTAGACTTCTCCAGAGGAGATCCTTTGGATTAAGCTAGGGTAAAATAATTCAAACACATTTTTTTTATTATTATTATTTTTATATTTTAATCCCCATGGATTCTGCTCAGATATGTGCATGGCAAATTCAGTGGTGTCTGGAAGCAGAGACTATGAGCAGCTCCAGCTCATTTTATGGATCTCAGTGAAATTGCAGCCCAAATGATGTTTCAAGGAAACTGGTTCCTTTGTGTTCAGAGTTCTTCAAGATGTGACAGCCCAAGGCAGAGTTTCCTACACGTTTGAAATAATTTCTCCATGTTTGGCAGATCCAAGCAAGCCTTGAGTGCTAAATAAGCCAGGTCTATGAATAAATCAAGGGGAGGAGAACTCAAATTTGAGGTGCTGGGAGATTTGAAATAACTGAAAGCTTGATGTTGGCCATGAGGCACTTCAAAATAATCTGGAGTGTGAGGAAAGGTTTTGCATTTGAGATGCAGTTGAGATATTTCAGGAGGAAACCTCCTGGTGGGTTCACCCAAAGTTTGTAATAAACATAATTGAAATGTCTGAACTCCAGCTGCTGCCTCCTCCTCTAATCAAGAGCAGCAGAAGCAGCTCCTTAACAACCCCCCCTGACTGCTGAGGGAGGAAAATGGGATTTACTGGGCTCAAGTGCTGAGCTGGGAGGGAAGGAGAAGCAGGTGCAGAAATTCAGAGCAGGTGGAAGGTGGAAAAAGGGACTTTGAGGGGATCAATGGACTCTTGGAGAGAGGGGAGATCACGTGAAGCTTTCAGAGATGGAAATCAAAGCCCCACATTTTTCTCCAGAGAGTCTGGAAGGGATCAAAACCCAGAAGGTGCTCCTGCTTTATCTACCTCATGAAGGGTAAGGTGTCCTTATCCAAAAAAAATGATGTTTGTTAGGAACCAGCCACCATCCCTGGAGGTACTCAGAAGCCATGCAGATGTGGTGCTGAGGGACATGGTTTGGTGGTGGCCTTGGCACTGTGCTATATTAACAGCTGGATTTGATCCTAAAGGTTTTTTTTTTTTCAACTAAAATGACTCTGGGATTCTTATTCTTCCTTGAGCAGGCAGTGCTCCCCATCCTCTTGGCAATCCCTGAGTGGGAGGTCAAGCCTGGGCAGCTCAACCTTCCAGCTGCCCCACTGGGGAGGGATCTGCCCACTTCAAGAATCCTTTGGCTTAGGCTGGATAATAGGAAACATTTTTTCACTGAGAGGGTTGTCAGGCATTGGAATGGCCCAGGACAGTGGTGGAGTCACCATCCCTGGAGGCATTTAAAAGGTGTTTGGAGCTGGTCCTTAAGGATGTGGGTTAGTGGTCAGGTTATGGTGTTGGTCAAAACTTGGACTGGATGCTCTTGGAGGTCTCAAAACTTTCTGTGGTTATAAAAAATGCTCATTGCTTGTAGAGTGGATGGTGATGAGCAGGATTTCCATCTCCACATGTCAAGATGGACATCCCAGCCCCATCCAGTTCCTGGGAGAGACACAATTCCTTCCCACCTGAGGTTGCTCCATCACCCTCACCCCCTTCCTTTCTCTGCTTTCCTTGCAGAAGGCATGGCAGAAGCTGTCAGCTCCAGCAGGGACTGCCTTCAAGCAGGAGAGTCCTGCACCAACGACCCCATCTGCAGTGCCAAATTCAGGACCCTCCGTCAGTGCATTGCTGGCAATGGAGCCAACAAACTGGGTCCAGATGCCAAGAACCAGTGCCGGAGCACCGTGACCGCCCTGCTCTCCAGCCAGCTCTACGGCTGCAAGTGCAAGAGAGGCATGAAAAAGGAGAAGCATTGCTTGAGTGTCTACTGGAGCATCCACCACACCTTGATGGAAGGTCAGTCGAGCCTGGCTGCTCCTTTCTGATCATTTTCCTCAAAGGGAAGTCCTGCTGGGGCTTTCTCTAGAGCTCCCCAGCACCTAAGTGGCTGCAAAAGAAGGGTCACTCTGTGCCCAGCTCAAGCTCTACTGACCCCCATGGTAATGGCACACTGGGGAAAGCAATCCTGAAACCCCCCCACACTTTATTTTATTTTTTTTTTTAACCTGACCACTTTTTTGGGATGTTCCCAGTATGCCTTGAGATCCTCTGCTGGGGAAATGTGTGATTTGTTTTGCTAGGCAAGACCAGGAAAGCTGTGAAACAACCTACAAAACATGAGCACTGAGGGGAAAAAAAAAAAAGCCAGCATGAACTTAAAAAAAAAATAAAATAATCACTCTTTTGGAGGCTCTCAAATGCACCAGTGTCTTTGGGTTAGTGAAGATCTGGGGCTGGTGACATCAAGTGGGAATTTAAAGTGTTCCCAGAGCCAGTATTTAGTAAGTTTAGATTTTGACGTTTTTTAAGAGTCATCATAAAAGTAGACCTCAGTGGCCATAACTCCTCCTTGTCAGGCTGGTGAGTGGTTTATGCACCATGAAAATTAAAATGGGGAATAAAACAGAACCTTCCAGCCATAGAGTCTGAAATAGATTAATAAAACACTGCTGGCTGAAAGAGGAGAAGAAAAGTGCAGGGGTGAAAACACAGGCCAAAAGGCCAAGCAAAATGAAGAAGATGGCAACCATCATGCACAGGCTTGTCAGGAAGGGAACTGCTTGGCCAAGTTCCTGGAAAACCTGGAAAACCAGGGTGCAGGGTGATGTGAACTGGCTGGAGAAATAGGAGACCTCCAGGATCCAATCTTCCTCATCATTAATTGCCAGGTGAGCTTAGAACCATAGAACCATTGAATGGGTTGGGTTGGGAGGGATTTTAAAGCTCATCCAGTTCCACCCCCCTACAATGAGCATCTTCAGCAAGATCAGGTTGCTCAGAGCCCCATCCAACCTGACCTTTGCAGTTTCCAGGGATGGGGCATCTCCCACCTCTCTGGATAAGCTGTTCCATGGAAGTGGAGCTTGGAGAAGAGGTGGCAATCCAGTTTCTCCCTTCAGCTGAACAGGCTGAGTTGCAACTCCTTCCCTGCTGACCTTTCCTGGCCTGAAGCTTTGGGCATGGTCCATCTGCTCAGGACAGAGGTGTCAGGAGTACTCCCAGCTCTGGGAACACTCCTGGAAGAGCAGGGAGAGGATGTCAGGGAGTGCTGGGTGCATCCAGATGTGGCTCTCCAGATGCAGAGCAGGGGGTGGGTGATGGGTGGCCCCTTTGGATGGGCTCCCTGCCCAGCAGCTTGGGACCTGCACTTTGGGACCCCCTTTTTTTTCAAGCACTGGGTTGACTTCCAATGCAGATTTACACTCCCAAACTTGTTGACATCCAAGCCTTAATTTCCCTGGAGAAATAATATTTAATCAGAGCCTCAGGTTTCGGAACTTTTCCCCCATGTTTAATTGACAGAGAAAGGAAACCAACCCAGATGCTCTGGAAAGGGCTTTGCCTCTCAGCCCTACGTATCCAGGAGGCTGCAAAGAGCTTCCTAGAAACCCTCTTATAAAAAAAATAAATCAATCAATTGTGGAAGTGTCCATGCAGGGAATTTACAGAGCATAGAATTGACTCAGCTCCTCTTGAACACCCCTGTGTTTAGCCAACTCCCTCCTCTCCCCCCCCCAAGTTTGGAGACACAATAACACGTTGACAACCCCATAACAATTCTCTGATAAGGTGCTATATCCTCAGGACATAAAACTGCTCCAACATCCAAATGGGCCCCTCTCCAGCCAGTAAGGACAGAAGATATTTCAAGGAAGGTGTAAAACTGCCTTGTAATGCACCCCTGGTCTTTTGCACAGGGCTGCCTACCCTGGGAGCTCTTTCATCCTGACCACAGCTGGTGATCAGCATATGCCTGGAGCATGAGGTTTGATAGTCCTTTTATCCCAGCCAGTGCATCTGCTGCTGCTCTCCCTATCCATCTCAATGACTCACAAAAAAAAAACAAAAACCAAACCAAACCAAAAAACAATGAAACAAAAAAATCCCAAACCAAAAAACCCCCCAAACCAAACAAAAAATCCCAACAAAAATTAATAATAACAATAACAACAACAACAACAATAATAATAATAATAATAGTAATAATAATAAATGATTCTATGCTGTTTGCTTCCCTAATGTCCTGTGGTATCCATCAGGGTGCTGGAGCATCACAGCCCCCTGAGCATCTGAATGAGAAGCACTGATTGAATGAAACGAGCTTCCCAGAAACTTGAAAATGAAGCAGGGAAGTTGTCTGCAGGAGCTGTGGGTCATTAGCTCTCTGACAAGTAAAAGAAAGAGCTCCTGGCAAGGAGGAGGGAAGAGGTGTCAATAAATAGGAAGGTGGGTGTGTTGCCACACCTAGGGAGAGGTGAGGAGTGGGAAGTGGCAAGGTTGGTGATGGAAACCCAGGTATTGGGAGCTGGTTGTTTGAACTCTGCCCATCTGCAGGAGCCTCTGCCCCAGTCTGGTGAGCTCAGTGATAATCAGAATGGTTTGGGTTGGAAGGGACCTCAGAGATCATCAAGATCCAATCCCTCTGTGCTGGCAGTGACACAGGGCCCAGGATTTGAGCTGTGGGGGGTTGCAACTCCACAGTTCCCTGCGAGGCTGTCCTACTCCACACCTCTGATATATTTTTAAAAGCCTGTTACATCCCAGCCCCTTCTCTAAGGACAGGGCCATACATCAGTTCCTGGGACTCTGAGTATCCATTTACTGATGGTTTTCAGAGCACACATCCCCTGGGACCCACCAAGCAAACCTGCACTGCATCCATGGAACCTTGTCCATCCCAGACATCCCTCAGGAGCCTCAGCTGCCTTCTCACAAAGTTTTCTTTTCAACCCAGGGATGAATGTACTGGAGAGTTCCCCTTATGAGCCCTTCATCAGAGGCTTTGATTACGTCCGGCTGGCATCCATCACTGCAGGTAGGTGGCTGGGAAGATGCTCCCTGCCTGCTTCAGACAGACAGGGATCAAGTGCCATGGACTTGTTTCTCTTGCTGAGACCTTGCAGTAGAAGCTGATAATGATTCCTGGGCTGACCTGTTGGTGGAAGGACAGGTCCTTGTGATTTTCACACTCCCGGGTTTCATTCTTTGGCTTTTTTCACGTCTGTGAAGGGCTGGGGCTCAGGGACTCTTCCAACGAGCCAGCAGAGATTCTCCACAGCAGGTGGATGGCTGCTTGGTTGTGGTATCACAGTTCACTTCCCCATCAGTCACAGGATCAAACTCTGCAGGAAGAAAACCTGAATAACCCAACCTGCTGGGTGACCCCAGCCACAGCCTTTAACCCCCTGCTCTGGGGGCAGCCCCCACCTTCTGCTTTGCATCATGTAATCCACTTAATAACATCACCAGAGCTGCCCAACACTTTTTAACCCCCTGGAGGGCACAAACCCCCAGCTCAGCAGCTAAAAAAAGGTCAAGGTGGCAGCTATTAAACCATCCATCACCAGCATCCCAGATGCCACCACCCTCAGCCTTCACCTCTGCTTGTGCACCATTTTCCAGTGGTGATTTTTGTTACCAAATGCCCCACCTGGGAGGATGTAGAGACACCCCTTATGTATCTCTGGTCCCAAACCACCCATCCTGTGGCAGCTCTTCCCAAACACTCACCTGAGCCAGGCGTGGCATTCCCAGCTGGAATGGTGAGGGTGTAAGGAGCAGCAGGCTGGATGTCTGCAGTCCCCAGGATAACAAGGAACTCGTTAGGTGAAAACATCCAGGAGCAAATGAGCTCAGGACTCATCAGCCCCCAGCACTCTGAGCAGGGAGAGGAGGGGATGCTGCCTGACCTCACAGCTTCTGATTGACTCCACTTGACTGATTTGAGCATGGAAAGTGAAGCATGCACAGAGCTCTCTGCTGGGTCATGGCCTCTTTACAGGAGCTTTTCCTCTTTCACTGAAGTCCTACAGGGCTTTGTGGAGCACAGCAAAAGCCAGGGATGGGGATTTTTATGCATGGTTAGCACACTGGCAGGATTTTGAAGCAGAGTAAAACTGGCTGGGCAGCGAAGTGGTAATCATAGAATGGTTCTGGAGAAGCAGGGGTAGGGTCAAAGGACTGAGCTGTGAGGTTTGTTGGGTGGCCATGGCACCTCCTGAGAAAGGTGAGTAGGGCCAGGGGATTTGGCCCTGCTGGGACACAGAGAGCAAAGGCTGATGTCCCCCTGGATGCTGCCTTTCTAGGGCTGATGATGGCCATAAGGTTGATGTCCTCCTGGGCACTACCTTTCTAGGGCTGGTGGTGGCCATAAAGTTGATGTCCCCCTGGCCCCCATTTTCTAGAGCTGGTGATGGCCTCACTGAGGTGGCCATAAGGTTGATGTCCCCCTGGCCACCACCTTTCAAAGGCTGATGGTGGCCATAAGGTTGATGTCCCCCTGGCCACCCCATTTCTAGAGCTGGTGGTGGCTATAAGGCTGATGTCACCATGGCCACCCCTTTTCTAGAGGTGGTGGTGGCCTCAACAAGATGGCCATAAGGTTGATGTCCCCCTGGCTATCCCTTTTCTAGAGCTGGTGGTGGCCATAAGCTTGATGTCCCCCTGGCCACCCCTTTTCTAGAGCTGGTGGTGGCCATAAGGTTGATGTCCCCCTGGCCACCACCTTTCAAAGGCTGATGGTGGCCATAAGGTTGACGTCACCAAGGCCACCCCATTTCTAGAGCTGGTGGTGGCCTCATGGGGGTGTCCATGGATGAGGGTGGGTTGGGGGTGAAGATCTCAGCCCAGTTTGGTTCTGCTGCTGGGGAGGCCAGCACAAAACCTCCCCCCTCCCATTCTCCACCCCTTGGCAGGCTCAGAGAACGAGGTGACCCAGGTCAACCGCTGCCTGGACGCCGCCAAAGCCTGCAACGTGGACGAGATGTGCCAGAGGCTGAGGACTGAGTACGTCTCCTTCTGCATCCGCCGCCTGGCCCGGGCTGACACCTGCAACCGTTCCAAGTGCCACAAAGCCCTGAGGAAGTTCTTCGACCGTGTGCCCCCAGAGTACACCCACGAGCTCCTCTTCTGCCCCTGCGATGACACCGCCTGTGCCGAGCGCCGGCGCCAAACCATCGTCCCAGCCTGCTCCTACGAGTCCAAGGAAAAACCCAACTGCCTGGCACCACTGGATTCCTGCAGGGAAAACTATGTCTGCAGGTGAGGGGGGGGGTCAAGGAGGAGAGGTTGATTGGGGTTGGGGCAGCAGTGACATCCAGGTGATCACCTGAAGGATCCTGTCTGGAGGAACCCATCCCATTGAGAAGCCGTGGGGCTCCTCCCCATGAGCCATCTCATAGAATCATAGAAAGCTGTGTCCTTATCTTGGACTTACTCTGCAGGTAAGGGGGTGATCAAGGTGGAGAGGTGTCCCTCAGACAAGGCAGAGACATCCAGGTGCTCAGCTGAAGGACCCTATCTGGAGGAACCCATCTCACCACAACCCACTGAGAAGCCATTGCCTAAGAGGCTCCTCCCCATGAGCCATCTCATAGAATCATAGAAAGTTGTGTCCTTGTCTTGTACTTACTCTGCAGGTGAGGGGGTGATCCAGGTGGAGAGGTTTCTTGGGGTTGGGACAGCAGTGACATCCAGGTGCCCACCTGAAGGACCCTGTCTGGAGGAACCCTGGAGGAGCCATTGCACAAGTGGCTCCTCCCCATGACATAGAATCATAGAAAGTTGTGTCTTTACCTTGTATTTTGCAGGTAAGGGGGTGGTCAAGGAGGAGAGGTTGCTTGGGGTTGGGGCAGCAGTGACATCCAGGTGCTCACCTGAAGGATCCTGTCTGGAGGAACCAATCCCACCACAACCCACCACAACCATTGCCCAAGTGGCTCCTCCCCATGACCCAGAATCACAGAAAGTTGTGTCCTTACCTTGTACTCCATATAGAAGGTATCAACAGAGAGGAGAAGACTTGGAGGTGTTTGAGCTGGAGCTTTTCAGACCTATTCTGTGGGTTTCTGGCTTTGGTCCTCAAGAAAGAGCTGCTCTGGGAACAGTTCCAAGAAGGTGCTGGATAGGCAGGGATGGGGTATGGGGTGCTTGCAGCCACTTCCCCCAATCTGTCTCCTCACTGCCCATGTTCCCCAGCCCACAGCATCCTTGAGGAGCACCCAAGTTATCCTGACAGTCACTAGCCTGTGAAGATACCTTAAAACCATGTCTTGATTTTATTTTTTTTCTTTAGAAAAATTAATAATATATTAGGAAACAATGCACCCTTCTGCTGCAAGGCTGGATTTTCTGCTGATGCCCCAGGTGTCACTCCAGATGCCCCACACAGTACCTGGACAGGATGGTTTGCTCCTCTGTTTCTGTTCCAGCCCCATGCATGCATGGACCCATCCCTTCTGCACACTCACAGCTGCACCCCATAAGTGGGTTTTTTGTGGGTTTTTTGGTACTGTTTCTCCCCTCAAAAAGTCTTTGGTATTCCAGCAGGCCAACCCACATGCAGCTCTCAGGATCAAGGCCCATCCATCCATCAGGAGATGTCAGACCACAGCAGCAGATGAGCTGCACCACTCAGGGTCCTGGGTGCAGCTGGGGCCAAGCCTGGGGAAGAAGAGCAAGTGTCCCCCAGATCTCCCACTACTGTCCCAGTCTCTCATTACTGTGGGACCTCCTGAGCTGACCTTCCAGCAGCCATCCCCTACCACCAATCTTTAAGTTAAATTTTTAAAAAAATCTGTTTTGTTTTGTTTTTCACAAAGGGAGGTGAGACCTGCAGCATCCTCTTGGCAGGATGGGTTGGTACCCATACCCCCCCAGCTCTCTGCACCCCAGACGTGTGGGGTGGAGGAGAAAAACTGAGCTGGGCATCTGAAGCTGCCTCTGAGAGATGCCAAACCCCTGAGCCACACCAGCTCTGGCTCAGATTTCCCCCTGGCTACCCAAGGAATCTGAGCTGGAGGAGTCACTGCCCTCTCCTTAACAAGACAAGTGGGCCCAGAGGGACAGAAGAAGTTCAAAGGGGATGGGGATGCTTCCCAGAAGGATGGAACCAGTTTCCTGTGCTCAGCACAGCTGTTAATTACCTGGTTCTTTGGTCTCTGCACATATAATATAAAACCCCCTCCAGAGACATGGTGGGGGCAAGGGGTTGCTGTGTGTCCTGCTCACAGCCAGCAGTGCAGAAACCACCAGGAGAGCCAGGAACAAAGTGAAATATTCCAGGGCCAACCCTGCCTGCACTGCCTCATCCCCTGGCAGCTTCTCCACAGCTGCAACCCCTTCAATTTCCCAGCTTGGGGTGGGCTCTGCTGACATGAATAATACAGAGCCTGCATCCCCTAAATCATCACAGAACCCCAGACTGGTTTGGGCTGGAAGGGACCTTCAAGATCATCTTTTTTCTAACCCCCTGCCATGGGCAGGGACACCTCCTACCAGCCCAGGTTGCTCCAAGCCCCATCCAACCTTCAACACTGCCAGGGATGGGTAATAATAAACTATTTTTAAAAAAATGTAATTATAAAAATAAAATATTTTAATTTTATCTATATAAAGCACCTATCACCGTACCGATAAACATTCTTTGGAACCACTCTGCCTTTGGACAGCAGCACTTTGTCTCCTCAAATCACAAGCAGCAAAGCCTTTTGCAAAGGGCTTTCCCTGCTGGGATGTCCCTTTCTGTCCCCAATATCTGTGCTGACCCCCCCGTTCTCTCCTCCTGTCCCCCCAGGTCACGCTACGCCGAGTTCCAGTTTAATTGCCAGCCCTCCCAGCAGACTGCCAGTGGCTGCAGGAGGGACAGCTTTGCTGCCTGTCTGCTGGCCTACACGGGGATCATAGGTAAGAGGCCGAGTCCTTTCCTTGGGTTTTCTCCCCCTCTTTGAGCAGGGAACATCTCCCCTGGGTGGGAAGTTTCCCTTGCTGGAGAGGGATGGGAGGTGCAGAGCTGGGAGTGAGAACTGGAGGAGGTGCTGGGCTGCCTGGAGGAGAAACCTGAGCCATGAGTATGGGATAACTTGAGGATGGAAGGAGGAACATCCCAGCTTCTCTCTCAGGTGGAAATGGATGGGCTGCTCCAGGGCATCTGCTCATTAAGGGTTCCCTGATGTGTCACCAGGGATGCCACTGGAAATCACCATCCCCTGCCACCCTGCTGGCTTCAGAGGGCACGAAATTGAGGTTTCAGAAGCTGCAGAGCTGCCAGCACAAAGCCAGCCAGAGCCCAAAGAGAAGCACCAGTGGCCACTGGACATGGTCCTTGCTGATGGGTGGAATAGATTGGCAGCTTTTGGGGTCAAGATTTCATTCTGCTTCAATCCTTCCTTTGTTACCATTCGGGAGACTGGGTTTGTTTCCTTCAGTGGCAGTGTGGAAACCCCTCTGCACATTCCCACACAGCTTTGGAATGTCCTCAGGGAACCTGAGTTCCCAGGAAATGCCCACTCCTTGGGCTGAGGGCATCTTCTCCTTGGCTTTGGGGGTAGGGGGGTGACCACAAGGGTTGCCACTGCCCCTCTGCTCCTCCCTTGGAGCAAACCAGACCTGGGACTTGAAGGATCTTCTTGTTGCTCCCATCACCTTGGGGCTCAGCAGAGCAACCCAGGAGGGGGGCAAGGAGGGAAAAATCATTCTCTCTTCTTGAAGTACCAGCCTGGGGGTAACAATTCTCCATCCTTCCTGGCAGGCAGCCCCATCACCCCCAACTACATCGACAACTCAACTTCCAGCATTGCTCCCTGGTGCACTTGCAATGCCAGTGGCAACAGGCAGGAAGAGTGTGAGACCTTCCTCCACCTCTTCACTGACAACATCTGTCTCCGTAAGTACCTCCTGGCTCAGCATCCCCCAGGAGCTGCTGGGGCTCCTGGAGGATGATTTCTGCTCAGAAATGTCTCTAGCTTGCAACAAAAAAGCTCTGAAGACCCCTCGGGCATACAGCTGGGGGATGAAGCCAAAGAAGGGTGGAGAAGGGATGTGTCTGCTTTCCTTTGCCTTGACAAGTGTTTCCCTCCATCTTTTTCCCTATGAAGAAAATGCCATTCTGGCCTTTGGGAATGGGACCTACCTGAATGCAGCCACAGCCCCCTCCATCCCCCCCACCACACAGATGTACAAGCAGGAGAGAAATGCCAACAGAGCCGTGGCAACCCTCAGAGAGAACATCTTTGAGCACCTCCAGCCCACCAAGGTAGGAGAGGACTGACCTGGCCCAAAGAGATGCTTGGCCATGTCCTCCTCTTCCATCTCCTCCATCCCACCTCACCTCAGATCCCTCTTCCATCCATGTCCTTTCAGATCCAACCTCCCTGATTCTCCTGATTCTCCCTCCTCTTCATGCCCCAACTTATTCTCTTCCCAAATCAACACCAGGCTTCATGCTCCTACCTCTGATCCTGCATCTTGGTCCCCATCTCTTTTTTTTTTTTTTTTTTTTTCATGGATACTACAAGGAGAGATATGGGGTGTTTTAGAAGTACTGGGGATATCCATGGGCTTTCAGGAGTGGAAAACAGAACCAGTGGTGTGGCTCCTTACCCTCGTGCAGGGCTTCAGACAAGGATTTCAGCTGCCTGGGACACGGGTTCCTCCTTGGTTAGATGAGGATCCTTGAGGTTTAGCTGACTATGGTTTCCTAAAAGTTAGAAAAAAAAATAAGTCAAATGTTCTGGTCATCAGCAAATCATTAGTATAAAAGCAAGATTAAATTGAAGTGATTTTAAAACAAGTAACAGATCAATATATAGAGGATGGCAGCAGGAGGCATTAAATATTTTATCTTTACATAAAAAGCAATGACCCTGATTTGCCTCCCCCCCCCCAAAAAAAAAAAACCCAACATTTTCCAGATTGAATTATTTTACTGGTGAATAATTAACAGTTGCTGAACATTCAGGTAACTCAAGCTCTCAGTTACCAAGACTCCAAGGACCATCTGAACTGCTCCCAAAATTCAAGATGTGCCCTCAGCAGTGCCCAGCACAGGATGACACCCCCTGCCCTGCTCCTGCTGCCCACCCCAGTGCTGACACCATCCAGGATGCTGGGGGGCTTCTTGGCCAACCCTTGACCACCATGCCCAGGTCCTTTTCTTGGCCAACCCATGATCACCATGCCCAGGTCCTTTTCTTGGCCAACCCATGATCACCATGCCCAGGTCCTTTTCTTGGCCATCCCATGACCACCATACCTGGGTCCTTTTTCTTGGCCAACCCATGACCACCATACCCAGGTCCTTTTCTTCCCCAACACACACACACAGATTGAAAGCTTCTTGGTCCCTGGGCCCCCCATCTCCTAAAGGCCCATGGTGGGGTTCAGGCAGCCATCTCACCCCGTGCTGTCTCCTTTCCCTTGCAGGTGGCAGGGGAGGAGAGGCTCCTGCGGGGCTCCACTCGGATGTCCTCGGGACCCTCCAGCCCAGCAGCTCCCTCTCTGCTCCAGACGTGGCTTCTCCCAGCCCTGGCTGCCCTCAGCCTCTCCATGATCTGATGTTGGGTGGCCCCACGCCAGGCAGAGACTTCTCTTGGTGTTGGTTTCTTTCCAAAGCAACCAGACCTGTAACTTTTTTTCGGGAGGGAGGGAAGGGGAAGAGGGAGGTGAGGGTGGGGGTGTCCCTTCCTCCTCCTTCTCCTCCTCCTCCTCATCCCTTTGCCAATTTATTTGATTTTATACAATCAGCATTGTCGACAACCTCATTTTTTTTTGGTCCTGGCCACCTTGCCATCCCACAGCTTGGTTGTTGTCTCTCCAGCTCTCCCTGGATGAGGTGGGAGCCATGGACAATTCCCTTGGGAAAGGTGAAGGAAAGAGTCGAGCCAAGACACGAGAGCTGCAAAGGGAATTCTTTTGCCTGCTCTGGTCAAGAGGTGAAAACCTTTTGATGGATCAGCTGTCAGGAAGTTTCCTGAAGCCCTGACTCATGTTGGGGGGCAGCCTCTTGACATCCCAAACTTTGTGGAGTTCAGCCCATGTCCAGGACCCAAAGGACAACTCACCTGCTTCAGCCTGAAGAAACCACAGCACCAGTCGGAAGGTTTTGGGATTTGTTCACCAGGGAGGATCCTGAAGCACCTCTGGGATGGACCAAGTCACCACACCACAGACTGCTGAGCAGGGATCATCCACCCACATGAAACCGTGGGCAGTGTGGGATCTCCAAGCTGTCACCCACCCCTCAGAGCCTCCTTTCTAGTGAAATAATGTCACAGATCAGTGGTGGTGAGGAGGACACGTGTCCTGAGTTTTGTTGACACCTGATTTCTTCAGTCCCCACCCCTTGCAGCTCTACTCATTGGTCCTGTAAAGCATCCAGGGTGGGTTTATGTTGGATTGTTTTGGGTTTTTTTGGGTCACATCTGAAAAACCAGAGGCCAATGTTGTCCCACTCCAAGCCAACCTTTCTCCAGGTGGGATGAACCTGTGAGCCCTCAGGTGGGACTCAGTGCCAGCCCAACACAACCCCTTCCCCCCTTCTACCTGTGCATCCCCCAATCCCCCTGAGAAGCTGAGGAAAGGTTTGTTAGATGCCACCCTGGGGACACAAACATCCAGCTGTTTTCTGGACATGGAAAGTCATGGATCATATCATGGGTAGGGAGGGGAATGCTGAGGTTCTCCCCCTTGAAGAGGTGGTGGAAGCAACTTCTGATGTCCAGGTCAGCACCTGAAGGACATTGCCTCCTGCCAAGTGCTAATTACCCATCCAAGAAGTGGAGATGAAGCCAAGAAAGAAGATGGCACAGAGGGATGAGAAGGTTCCCCTGGATAAATGCTTACCTGGCCTGACCATCCCAGGAGCTGCCAGAAGAGCTCCAGATTCTCCCTGAGCATTTTCAGCCTTGGATTTCCAGCAGCCCATTTAGTCCTGGGGTTGGGGTCCTTCAAGAAAAGTCATAAATTCCATAGGATGCAAAGAAAAGCTCAGCAGCAGCTGGCACAGCCCAGTCCAGTGCTTTTCATTCCCCTGCAGAACACCCAGAACATCTTCCCTTGCTTTTAAATTCAGATTTTCCTGAGAAACCGCAGCCACTTTCTTGCCTTTTGGTCCAATGTGAAACCACTCTCTTTTTTTTTTTTTTTTTTTCTTTTTTTCTTTTTTTAAATGGGTGCTGGTGGATGTGCAAGACACCCACAGAAATCCTCCTGCCTGCATCCTCTCCCAGGTTCTGCTCTTTGTGGTCCTTGGGGCTGTAGCACGGGGTTGGCCTCACCTGGGGCTGTGCAAAGGACCAGGCTGAGATGGTCCTGTGGTTCCCCCCCTCCCCCTGAACTGAATCTTCACTGCCAGGAGGCTCAGCCAGATCAGACAAGCAGGCAGGAAAGTCTCTCACCTCCTTTCAAAGTGCCCATGGCCCTGAGTTGCTGTGAGCATCTCCCCTTTACCCAGGGGATGTCCTCTCAGAGCCATCTCTGCACCAGGTGACACAACTGCTGCCTCCATCCTGAGAAAACTTCTGTCCCCTGCATCCTGAGAAGGATCCAGCCCTGAAGCTCAGCCCTCCCAAGGCAAGGAACCACCTCAACACCATGAGGTCTTGCTGTCCATTGCCTTCTTCTGCCACTTCCCAGCTCTCCTGGCCCCAGCAAGCCAGGAGCTTTAATCTCCTTTCATTTCCTTGCCTGAACCTCAGCCTGGGATGGGCATGGGAATGGCAGATGCTTTCCAGGAGTATCCCTTATCCTGACTCCTGCTTTCCAGGAGTATCCCTTATCCTGACTCCTGCTTTCCAGGAGTATCCCCTACTCCTGCAGCCTCTCCTGGCTCCATCCCATCCTTAAGTGGTGGAGTGGGGACACCAGGGTGCTGGTTCCTTCTCTGCTTGACAGCCAGCAGGGACAGAGCTTTTGTAGGGGGTCAGGAGGACTGATGACCCCACTTAGGACCTCCCTGAGGACCGTGACATCCCTTGGGATTCATACCCTGTGAAAAATTGGGGTGGAAAATTGGGTGGTGAAAATCTGCTCATAGAGGACAGGAGATGGAGGAACTCACCCAGTCCATTACCAGATCCCACAGCAGGACCCCAAATGCTCTGTTCACACTTTCTGGCAGATTTATCTTCAATTCCCTTTAAAAATTTCAACGAGAGACATCCCCACCTCCCCTGGATGTGTACCTTGCTTTGAGGACTCCTTAAGATGTTCATTATCCCAAAGCATCCCAGGCCAACAAGAGTCTTGATTCCCATGGTGGTGTCTTCCCAAGGCCTCATTTTTGGGAGGATGGGAGCTCAAGATCTGTACCCTGAGAGCATGAGAAGGTCAAAAATCCATAGCAATGGTCTGCTGGGATCCCTGGAAAAAAAAAAAAAAATTGCATAGTGAGTTTGTGTAAATGGGTGGCTGCTGGAGAGGTCTTTTTTGGGGGTTTTTTTTTTGGGTTTTTTTTTTTTTTTTTTGGGTGGAGGGAGCTCAAAGTCATTTGTGGAGTTGAGGTTGCAGGTCTGAAAATGCAGCCCCTGTCCTCAGCCTTCAAGTGCTGTCCCAGGCCAGGTCCTGGGGGTTCCCCATGGTCTGGGGATGCTTCCAAATGAAGTGAGGAAAATCCAGAGCAATCCTTGCCCTCCAGGGAAGAAGCAGAGGGGTGGGATGGGCAGACACCTGGAGCAGAATTTTAAGAAAAAAAAAAAAAAAAAAAAAAAACACCAAAAAAAAAAACCCCAAAAAAACCCACACACACAAAAAAAAAACCAAACAAAAAACCCCCATCCCAAAACCTACCTGACTTTTTCCTGTTTATTTCACCCTTTTTGCCAATATTTAATGCCAATCCTCCCTCCAAGCCTTGGTCACCAATCCAGCTCTGCAAGGCTAGGGCTGGATTTTGAGCAGTCCTTTGGGATGGAGGGACCCCAATTCCATTCCAATTCTCCCCCCCAAACACAGGTTAATTTTTTTAAAACCCTTGTGAAAAGTCAGGAATTTTTTTCAGATGCAGTTTCACCTCTGTTGATTTCTGTGAACAACAGAATCTATTTTATTTTTATTTTTTAAGCCTCTTGATAAACCACCAAAGCCACAGAAGCTGCTTGGAAATGTGAAGGACCAAGGGAGAGAAAGGGAGACAATTTTTTTTTTTTAGGAATCACTCCATCCCTGGGGGCTTTCATAAGCACAAAAAAGAACCAAGGGAAAAAAAAAAAAAAAAAAGGGAAAAAAAAAAAAAGAAAAAAAGGGAAAAAACCCAGAAAAACTTTCTGTATCCAACAAACTATTTTTTTTTTGGCTGCTCAGCTCCATTCCCAGGGGTTTGGCAGACCTGGAAGCCTGTGGAATATTGTGGAGGTACCAAGATCCTATGGTTGGTGGGCAGGGTGGAGCAATAACCCCACGGGGAGGAGGAGGAGGAGGAGGGGGATGCTCAAGGCCCTGTGTGTCTGCACTTTGGGGGGATTTGTTTGGGATTTTGCCTCTCCTGCTGGGGTGTCACCTGTGCTTCTCTCTTCTGTACATGTCAATATCCAAACATATCCATGAATAAAGCACACGTGCATTTTCCTCACCCTCTTGTCCCTGTCCTTGTTGATGCCATGGCTGGGAACTGCTCCTGTGCCATAAGGGCAGCTGGAAAAAAATAAGGGAGGGGGTGGATGTGGATTTTTTTTAGGTGGGGTGGTGGGAAAGTCGTGGGATGGGGTCAGATGCCTTGTATTTAGTTGGAAAGACAGCTTGGATCTGCTGCTGAGCAAGGAGGAGAGGGAGCTGGGGAAAAAACAACTCTGCTGGGATGGGGAGAGATCAGAGACCCCCAGGAAAGGGAGCTGGGAGTCCCCAGGGTGCTTGTGCTGCAAGTGGGGTGAGGGGTGCAAAGATTTGGGAGGGATTTGGGGAAGATTTTGGGCAACAAAGATGATCCGAGGGCTGGAGCAGCTCTGGAGCCAGGGGGAGAGAGATGGGGTTGGAGAAAGCTCCAGGGAGACCTTGGAGAACCTGAAGGGCTCCAGGGAAGCTGGGAAAGGGCTTTGGACAAGGGACTGGAGGGATGGGATGAGGGGAATGGATTTAAATTGACAGAGGGGAGATTGGGGAGAGATTTTAGGAGGAAATTCTTTGAGGGTGCTGAGCCCCTGGTTGCCCCCAGAAGCTGTGGCTGCCTCATCCCTGGAATTCTGAAGCCCAGGTTGGATGGGGCTTGGAGGTGGTGGGGAGGTGGGAATTGGGAAGGGATGAGCTTAAAGCTGGCATCTGGTGGTTTGCTTCCTCCCAGATTTGGTCCCTGGGATGGGGTGAAGCCAACCTGTTAAGGTAGGAAAAAAATACCTTGAGATCCATCACCACCACCACAGCAGGACTCACCCTCACCCCAGGCAGGTGTCTAAAACATCCCAGGTGATTTCTTCCTCCTGTTTTAAGAAAAAAAAAAAAGAAAAAAAAAAAAAAGAAAAAAAAAGAAAAGAAAAGAAAAAGAAAAAAAAAAAAAAGAAAAAAAAAGAAAAGAAAAGAAAAAGAAAAAAAAAGGAAAAAAAAAAAAAAAAAAGAAAAAAAAGCAAGCAAAAAAAAACCAACCCATTTAGAAGAAAAAGCAGGGAGGGAAAAACGTTAACCAGATCATCTACTTTTTATTTCAGAGGAAAGATTTGCATTATTTACTTTTATTTATATACATGTACTTCACATTTGTATTTAAAACGCACAGACCTCCCAGTAAGTTCCTCGTTCCTGCTTTAAATTAGCTGTTATTTTACAATACAAAAAATTATACCAAAAAACTGCAGTCCTAAATGTGTGTATGTATAACACCCACAACCCCCAGCGATGAAATACTTTACAATACCTGCCTGTATTTACATATGAATGCAATAAATGCTAAATTATACATATTCACAAACGAAGCTCGAGCCTGAATACAGGTAAGGATCAGAAATAACAACAGAAAGAAAAAAAAAATAATAAACCCAGAATACAATTCATTCAAGGATCTTCAAGAACATTTATTGTGCACAGATTTTGGAGTAATAGAAAACTCTGATTTTATTTTCTTTTTGCTTTTAAAAATAATAATAGTAATGGACTGACATGTTACACTCCTCCACAATTTTTTTTTTCCTTTTTTTTTTTTAATCCTGGTGAGGTTTGTGGAAGTCAATGAAAAATGTGGATGAAGTGGCTAAAGAACCATAGTACCTGGAAGATGCAGAAAAATGTGTGTAGTGTTGGAACTAAGGAATCAGCTGCACAAAACCTGCACCCATGAAGAAGCAGAAAGAGAAAACCTCAGTTTGCTGCCCTATTCCTAGCATGGGAAGCTCACCTAGCTCTGACCAGAAAGTGTGAATTGAACTAAAATTGCCAACAATGTGGCCAAAACCGAGCAACATCTTCCCCTCCCTTCCCTTTGCTCCATCACCATCTTCCAGGAGCATCTCCCGTTGAAGAAGGCCCCAAAAACCCACCCCCTCCTCCTTCCCTTTCCCCTGTGGGATTCCCAAAATGAAGATAAAAAAGTGGAAAAGGTGTCCAGAGCTTACTGGGAGCTGGCTGGATGAGCTGGAGTCGCTCCTTGGGTCTGTTCCTTCCTTCCTGGCAAACTCCCCAAAAATCCCTGTTTGCAGGAAAAAGGGTTTGATGGGTTCAGAGGGGCAGCAGATGCTCTGTCCCCACCTCGGGGTCCCACAGGAAAGCAAAAGGTGGGGAGAGGTAAGGATGGAGGATTCAGCCTCATCTTTCCAGGACTGGGCTCTCAGCACCTGATGGGATGAGCCTGAAGTTTTATCTTGGCCTCTTGGGTCCTTTCACCCAAAGCTCCCATCAGCATCCTCAGGGCCAAGCAAGCTGTGCTGCCATTTCCCAACCAGACTACAAACCCAATCTCTGTGTATTTTGGTAAAATTCTGAGAAAATGATGTTTCTGAACCATGGTTAGAACACAAACGATGCCTCAGAGTCACCCCAGGGCCTGTCATGTTTTTATGGTGCCACATCATCCCCTTTTGGTACATTCTGAGCTAGGACTTTACACCAATCACAAGCATTACAGATGCACAGATTTTGGCTCTTTCCATATAAATTGGTTTTAGCCCAAGGAGAGGGGAAAGGAGTCAGATGGGTCCCAATAATCTCCTCATATGCAACATCCTGACCCATTCCATGGCAGGGTCTCCTGTCACTCATGCTACAGGTCAGAAAAAATCCTGGGCTAAAAAAAAAATATAAAGAATGGAAAAGGGTGAGAAAAAAAAAAAAAGAATGGAAAAGGGTGAGAAAAAAAAAAAAAGAATTGAAAAGGGTGAGCAAAAAAGAAAAAAGAAAAAAAAAATTTATTTAGAGATCCAATGGCGCTGTTGCTTTCTGGAATAAAAGGGCTCCAACATTTCTATTTTTTTAATAGATTTTTTGGTTTTTAAAGGCTAACAAACTTTCTGAGGGCTGAGACCTGGAGTGCTGAATTTCAGCACTGGGAAATAGTGATTTAGAATGGAAATCACTGGCAGAATGTTAATGGTAGAGGCTCAAACTGCTGACTTAATCCTCCAAGTAACGACCACTTCAAGTACATTTATTACCTGCCTTCAAGTGTTGGGGTTTTTTTTACCACTTTCAAATGGAAGAGCTGTATTTTCCTTCGCTTAAACATTTAAGTGAAATGCATTTGAATACATAAAAGGCAAGTTCTGCCTCCCTGCTTTATACTGCAAGATATCACGACTATAATTTGATGGTTCTTTAAAGCTCTGGAAAGTTATCTAATACTCATCATCAGATGAAGAAGATATTAAGACAAAACTCATACATCATTTTAAAATGCATCAAAAATACATTCAATATTTTTCTGGTTTATGTACACTTTAAATCTCTCAGTGTTCTGCACGCCACTGTATAGGTATGTACAAGTGCAAAATCTGTGTTATTTTTCATTTATTTACAGATTCTCCCATGAAATAAAGTTGTTTTTCCCCCCCACACACCTCCAGAAGAAATAAACCCACAAATCTTTCACTTTTGGTACTGGCCTGGTGATAAACCACTGGCAATTCTTCTTCCCCCCCATCCATTCCCACCCTGGTCTCTATTTTACCTTTAAGCTGGGATGAAACTGCTGGCAGCAGAGATGTATGAGAGTTCTCTTTTTCCCTCATCAATATGGAGAGTTACATCCTCAAGGAGCTGTTTCAGTGTATTTATATAAATCAAGTCCCATTCCTCTATTTACATTGGTTTGGTTCTCCTAAACCTCCAAGTTTGATCAGTTTTGCTCATTTTTCCAAGATCTGACACCTAACTTGGTGCCCACACTGCTGAGCAGACTCCACCATAAGCTTGTGAGATGAGACAAGCTTGAAAAAAACACAAAACCCAAACCCCACATTTATATTTTTTTACCCATTTAGACTGATCACCCCTCCAGGTCTATTACTCCAAGAGAAATTTCTGTTCAGAAAAACCAAAGCAACAACTTGAAGCTGAACAAGGAGACTTCAGCACTTCCTCAGTTTGGGCTGGCAATTCTCCCAAAAAAACTCTGGCAGAGGCAAGAAGACCTCTCTGAACATAAGGATGTGCAGCACAACTGGAAGGATGGGATAAGAGGGAAAGGATTTGGGTCCAGCCTGATTTCTGTAGCTCAGGTTAGCCCTGGGCACACAGGAAACATTTTTCCAGGAGATGAAGCTGTCTGAGGGAAATGGTGCATCAGTTAAACCTTAAATTGCCTAAATCCCTTCACACTAAAAGACAAAGCTCACCCCTTTCCCTCCCAGAATTTCTTTCCCCATTTTAGGCTTTGAATTAAAAACAGATGCATTTTTTTTTAAATGTATATCAACACACATACCTACAAATATATGTAAAAAATGCATTTTTCCCCACAGTATTTTCTTTTCCTGCAGTCCTGTTGTATTTGCTAAGTGACCCATTGAACCAAAATGATAAATCCTCCTGGTTTTTAACCCAGCAGGCTGTGCCCCCCCCACTGCTGTCCAGACACAAGCAGCACTTCAGGGTGTGATGTCCCCCTGCTCCCAAGAGCTTCTTCAAAATACAAAACACCAAAAAACTGAGTGGCTGACATGCCATCCATCACCAAAATGTGCACAAAAGGAAAAAGAAAAGAAAAAAAAGAAAAGGAAAAAAAAAAAGATGCAGTTGGCTTGGGTTTCATTTTGGAAAAAGGTGCTACCTGGCCAGGAGTTTTCCATCACTCCCCTTGGTTTGTTACTTCTCCATTTCATCATCACAAAGTGACCTCCTCGGGGACTCAGTGACCTGAATGAAACCACATTTACTGTGATTAAGCAGCAATTAGGCCCCTCGTTTGCTACCTTCCCCATAAACTCAATTTTAGGTGGCCCTGGCATGTTCCAGAATCCAGGGAGCCATCGGGCACCATCAGGCAGAGGTTGATTGATGGGTGAAGTCCAACCCTGAACCTCAAAGCATAATCCCAACTAGTTAAGCTACTTCAGATGGTTTGATATCATCCCCCAAAAGCCAAACCTTCTCCTTGCTGCTTGCAAGTCCCTTCCTTCAACCAACAAGCCACCTTCTGCAGCATCTGAGTCCAAGCCCAATGGGAAACAGCAGTAACTGATCATGTAAAATTCAAACCTGTGGCCAAACAAGGCTGCTCTGCTTGTTTTGGGGTTTTTTATTTTTTTATTTGAAGTTCTTTTTCTCCTTCATTCTCAAATGATCTGGCACCTGGAATATTGCTTCTGACACCCTGTAAGGAGATGGAGCAAACCTTACTGCAGAGGAGCAAAGCCTCTGAGCCCTGGGCACAGCTCAGCTCTCACTCAGAGGAATGGAAGGAGGAAAAGGGGAGGGAAAGAGGCCAAATGGGCAGAGAAAATCAGAAATAGAATATATCTGAACTGGAAAACAAACCTCTTCTATTAAAAAGCCCCGGTGAAAACGGGAGTTTTCTTATGAGATGCAGAAACTCTGCTTTCCCTCCGGATATTTCCACCTGGGTGAGTGGTTTGTTGGCCAGGAAAATGCCATTTTTTCCCTGACTGCATGTGATATATTACAAAGAACACAGACTGCCTTGGGTGAGTCTCTATGTGTGCATACATATACTCAAAAGGAACATAACCATGTTAAAAAGAAACAGATGCAGCAGTCTCCTCACTCCCTAGATCTGTTCAAGTCTAGGCACTTGTGTGTGGTGTACTCCAAGCAGGTTAAGACTGTGTAAACACCTAGTCCTTCAAAACCAACACTCAGCTTCTCCAGGTATTGCATCCACCTTGCAAAACCACCCCAGCTTTTGCATTCCTGGTGCTGTGGATCATGCTGACTGTATCTGGAAGAGAGTTCCCCTTAAGGAACGAGGAAATAAACACAGGTTATTCAATGAAAACAAAGGATGGAGATGCTTTCAAGATTAATAGTAGTGTTTATGTGTTGAGAGCTGACACCTGTAAACACTGCATCTTTTTTTCTCTTTGTACAGTTTGATAACCACATGAACTACAAAGCACTTTCCATGTAGAAACCTGAGTGTCATTCATATTGGACTGCTGTTCTATTTACACTGACCATGGATGGAGGCAATCAGATGTTACTGGACCTGCAAGAAAATTATTTTACTTTTAAACTTGAAGTAAACAAAGGAGCAATCTGAAGCCACGTGTCAGTAAAACTTAAGTGGAGCAGTTGTCAAAGAAAGCCAACTAGCACGCAGATGAGAGAAAAAGTTGGGTTCAAGGAAGTTGTGTTTTTTTCCCGAGCGCTTCCAGTCTCTTGTGACACAACTTGGAAAGCCTTCTCCTCCTCCTCCTCCTCCTCCTAGGTATTCCTTTTCCCCTTTTGTTTTAAAACCCTAAACAGTTTCTGATGTCCATGCATCAAATACAGGTTCCTGGCTGTGCAGGGGGCTGTTGTTTCCGATTTCGTATTGCACCCGATTTCTCTTTGTAGGCAATTGGCATCTGTTGTGAAATGTCCACCAGTGCACTGGCCACTGCAAGACCTGAGACCACAAAAGAAAATAAGCCAAGGAACAAAAGAGTCACAGAAAGAAATCCTCCCCCCAGCCCCCAGCTGAGAAAAAACCCCTCCGAGCCACAAAACGGGGATCTTTTTTTTTGAGCTCTTCTTAAAAAAAAGCAAACTAGGGAAGCATTTTGGTTTTAGAGCTTGAACTCTAGTGGCTGCTCTGAAATAAGCTTTTAAATATGTGTTTGATTGAAAGCCACTGCAGGAGAAAGAGCTGAGAATGAGAAGTGTGGGTATTAATGGATGTGAAACCCATAACACTGGGGGGAGATTCCAGCAGATGTGCTGGAATAAATCCTGAAAGCATCTGGAGGCTTCACCAAGCTTTGCAGACACCCACCACCTCTGCAACCTCTTCCTGGCAGATCCACCCAAGAGCCACTCTTGGCCCTTTGGGATTGAGCTCATAGATCCCACAACCAAACCATCCCAACTCAGCCCCAGCTCTCTCAAGATCCTCTGCTTTACTTGGCTCATTTGCCACTGGAGGAACCCCAGTTAAATCCCAAACTGGCCAGGAGATGAGATCTCTGTGCCCTGCAAGCAGGTTTCAGTGAGAAGGGGCTGGGAACAAGGGAATTTTAAGCTGGATGCAGAAAACTTTTCTGCCCAAAGCTGCTAAGAGAAGAGCATGGATGCTCTGAAAGGACTTGATGTCTCTTTACAAAAGGAGCTGGGAATGGAGAGGGAACAGGCAGGGAGGCAAGTTACTTCCTAAGTAACTACTGCAAAGCCATCTGTGCCAGAGCCTCCTTTTCCCCAGCCAAAAGTTCAAGTGTAATCCAAATATTAAATATTCATCCATCAACTGACCCAAGAAATCAAAGAGAAACCTCAGGCAGGAGGCTCGCAGAGCTTAAAATAACCCGAGCTCAGCCTCAGCAGCTGCAGGGGTACAGCAGTCATAGGATCACAAAATGGTTTGGGTTGGAAGGGACCTTCAAGATCACCAAAATCCAACCCTCCTACCATGGGCAGGGAACCTCCCACCAGCCCCATCCAACCTGGGCATGGGTGCAACGATCCCGCAGTGAGTGCAGGATGGAGCCTGGAGCTACAGGAGGACTCTGTAAAGTTGGGGAAGGTGCAGAGAGGGAACACCAAGCCAGCAGAGCCAAGGTTGGTCCTCACCTGACTGTCCTGGTGGTGGTATCCCCCCCAGCCCTCGTGGCAACCTCACGAACACGGAGAGAACAGCAGCTTTGTTCCCAAAGCAGGGCTCCAGCGCGATCGGCTTCGGTACGGTCTGCAGGGAGGGCAAAGCAGAGAATAACCAATGTCAGACAGTGTGTGGAACACTCTCCTCTTCTTCAGCACTTACCCGTGCTAGGGTGAGTGATTTCACACCCCCTCAGCATCATTATGGGATGGCACAGCAGTCTGATGAAGTCTGTGGAAGTCTGTGCCTGGGAGTACAAGAAAGTGCTGCTTCTTGTTCTCCACCAAAAAAAAAAAAAAGAGCTGAGAAACACTGAGAAGCATTCTTTTCCCTGCTCTGCTCAGTGCTTTCTGATTTCTTGTTTAGCACGGACAAATTCTAGCCTGGTATTAATGGAATAATTATTGCTTTTTCCATTAGGCAGCAAATTGTACGACTGTACTGAAATGTTGAGCAGGAACTCAATACAACGTCAGGGCCCCTACAAAGCAAACAGGAGTCAAACAATGCTACTGAATTACTGCTGCTCAATAAAAAAAAAAAAAAGGAAGGAAAAAAAATGACAGCAAGCAAAATGAAACTTAAAACTGTTTTCATCCTTCATGTTTACTGTAATGATTGCACAACACTTTGTTAGTCTGCACCAGGCAGATAAATTCCTATTCTCCAGGCTGCAAGGACGAAAGCTGCCTGCTTTATGGCTGCAGATTTCTTCATCTTCTCCCCACCCCCAGTAAAGGGATCAAACTCAAAATAATGTTTTTCCCACAAGGCAACCAAGCATCCCCTGGTGCTGCATCCCCCGGGCAACTCAATTACCAGAAGTAACGGGGGGAGCATGGGGAAGGCAACTGCAGAACTACAGTCCCTGGAGTCCCCAGCACCAAGTCTGGTTGTGATCTTGGAGAGAGCCAAGGACCTCACGTATCCACTGGTGATTCCACTGCTCTACCACCAGAAACTTCTTTCTAACCTCAGTTTTTTCCCACCTGATTCAGCCAGCCTTAAGCCTCTCCCTGGGCTTTACCTTATTGTACACCTTAGCCTTTGGTTGGCTCATCTGCAGCCCTCCCAAGAGTCCCTCCCTGCACCTCACCTGCTGCTGTGGACCATGGTTGACCTGAGAAGTATTTTTTTTTTAAATGGTATTAAACCCACCTTGACTCTCCTGCACAGGGCAAGAGGCAAAGGAAGGGAAAAAGTTCATTATAGAGCTCTGAGTCCCAGAGCTGAAGGGACACGGAGGGTAATTCATCATCTCAGCCCCGAGCAGCACCCTTTCTCCTCTTCTGCCCTTTCCAACTAATGAGTGTGCAGCAGAAACTCTCATTATGAGTCCCTGTGGGCACGACCTTTCCCTTCCCGTTGGATTTTTCATTTTATTTGTTCCTCAAGGTCATCCATATTCCTCCTTTCTGCTCTCCTGATCCCATTCTGAGCCACGAGGAGCTCCTGCCACAGGTGTCACCGGTGCTGAAAGAGCCCTGACCAAGCAGCCCTGTCCCCTGCTGAGTGACAGCAGGCCCTGGCCATGCTGACACCAAATATTTGGTGTTATTTCACAGGGGTGAATCAGACCCTCATGCTACAGTGGATTTTTTCATCCATCAGGGAGAGCTGGGGGCAGAGAAAATGCCTCTGAGCCTCCTTCCTCCCCTTCCCCTGCTCAGAAAAGCTGAGCTATTTCACCAGATGGGGAATTTTGTCTCTCTTAAGGGTGCAAAGCAAGGAAGTTTTCTTTCTCTAATGATACATCAGGTGGTTGCAAAGCTAATTTGGAAGGAATATACTGAGCACCAGATCACCTGGCTGCAGCCAATCTCCAGATTAAATCAAAAAAAGGGGCAGAAATGCTCCATCCAAACCCAATGGTTGATCCTCAGGCAAGCTGCAGCTCAGCCCAGCAAAACCCAGCAGCAGGGACGGGGTGCTGGGAATTTATTTTTGACAGCACCAGTCCAAGCACCTCCTTTTGAATCTCTCCTCTTTTAGTTTAAACCATCCCCTCTTGTCTTATCACTACAGAATCTGCTAAAAAGTCTGTCCCCAGCTTTCTCACAGGCTCCCCTGAAGTACTGAAAGGCCACAGGGAGGTCTCCCCTTTCTCTCTTCCAGGCTGAACAAGCCCAAGCTGCTTTTCTGCAAGAGGTTTTGGAGTGGATTTGGGAGCCAGGGATCAGGTCATTCGAAGTGCTCCTGCTTCAGTCTGCCAGGTGCCTTTTAATGGCCCACTTAATAGAAACAAGGAAACCATAAACCCACAGATCTTTAAGCTTTGTAACACCTTTCATCAGATGGTTAAACCCAGCCTCTGCCAGAGACTTGCATTTTGGAGTGTTTTGATAAACCCCTGGTTGAATTATAGAAGCAATTCCTTTTTATCGACGGCTTAATGGCACCATAAAGTAGACATTATTCAAATCTATGCAAATCAGGTGCATCCCTCAGACGTTTGGCACACGATGCCTGCTCTGTGTGGTGCCTGAGCAGCAGAATTCCACATCAGGGGTAGGGAACAGAGGAGCCCAGCTGCTGGACAGGGTGGATGAAAAACAGAATTAATGGGATAAAGACCTCACCATTGGTGATGGAGCCACCCAACAGCCCACCAGACACCAGCCCATGGCAAAAGATGCTTGAACCCAGGCAACAGGCAGAGCAGCAGCAAGGAAAGCACAGCCAGAAGAATCTCTGCCTTCTGGATGCAACCAGGACTGAGGTCAGGTTGCAACCTGGATGGTCTGTCCATCAGAAACCCTGCCCTAAAGCTACTCCTTGTCCTCAAAGAAACACTGTGAGGGAGCTGGACTGACAGCTTGGAATAGAAGCTTTCAGGTTGGAAAAGACCCTGAGGATCATTGGGTCCAACCACCATCCCTGCTCTACAAAATTCTCCCCTAAACCACATCCCCCAGCACTACATCTAAACACCTCTTAAACACATCCAGGGATGGTGACTCAGCCACCTCCCTGAGCAACCCATCCCAGTGTCTGACCACTGGAAAGATTTTTTTCCTAATGCCCAGCCTAAACTTACCCTGGTGCAGCTTCCCACAGCCTGAACCTCTTCTCTCTGATGGCCTTTGACTGCTCACCCACATCAGCAAAGCTGCTGTCAATGGGGAAGGCAGGAAAAAAACCCAAACCCAACAAATCCACATTGTGCAAGTATCAACCAATGTCAAAAAAACCCCCCAAAAACCTCAGCAAAAGACATCTCAGGGTGGTGGTCAGAGCTAAACAGGCTTTGCTGGGCAATCTGAAGGGTGAGGAAGGGGCACAGGAAGCTCTATCCCACATTCTGGGTTAGGCTGTGCTTGGAAACAGCAGCAAAACTTTTTTTTTTTTGATGAAAAGATAAAGTTAGAGGTATTTTACCAAGCAGTGACACAGCCCCATTGTTCCAGGAGGCAATGATACCTGTTCTCAACTACTTTTCCATAGATGACTTCACTCCCAAACCCAGCAATATAAAACCAAGCCAGTTGTGTATGAGTTTTGATATGTACTTAATGTTTAAATAATTACAGAATTTAAAAGCAGTGAGAGACCTATTTGGTCACCTAATTCTGTCTTCTCCAGCAGGATTTTCTAACCAACCAGAGCATTTTCCAAGACTTTATCTGTTTTTTGGGTTTTTTTTTTTAGGAGACCCAGGTGTGGAGAGCACCACCAGCTCCCTTGGGAGACAATTTCACAGCCAAGTGCTTCCCACAATCAAGTTGCAGGGTGTGATGTTCAACCTAAACATTTCCTTTTTTATGTCATCTCATTATTTCTATTTACGCTGCTTATATTCGACAAATTCTAAAGGTTAATAATGTGTCACATAAAACTAACTGCTAGAACAATAAATACTCTGTGTCATTTCAAAAACACAGCAATTTTCTTTCAGTTCAGCCAGCATTCTGCCTTTCAAAACATATATGAAAAATTAATATTGTAGATTTTTTTTTTTTCCCTTAACAAGAAAACGTAGTTCTACGGTTTGATCAAATAACTCTTACAGGGTTTTCAATTTTCAGGAAGGAAATTAAAATAAAGCAAAAAATCTTACGGTGGGGAAGAGGAACATTACTGAAACAGCTCAACTTTTATTCCACTGCTTCAGATGATTTCACTCAGTACAAAAAGGGTCAAAATCCATTTGCAAGTTTTTAAATTGTGTCATTAAAAGCTGACTGAACATTTGTAAAATAAGTTACAAGCTGTTTTCTAGAAAAAATGGAGCATTAAGTTTTAAAAATAATATTCTTGGGGTATTCTGTGTGTCCTCCAAGATAAGATGAATGAACTTCCAGCAGTAATTTGCATTCAATGAGTATAGATTAAAAATTTACATTTACCTTGTCCCAGTTATCTCCCTTGGAAGTGACACAGGGGCTGGGGAATGAATTGCTCACAACTCATCCCCACCACTGGGTTCCTGCATGTGAAGAATTAAATAAAAACCCCACTGAAGCCCTGAGATGAATGCTGACCCTCTGAAACTGCAACCACAGCTCTCAGCACCCTGAATT